>NW_011494934.1:2428630-2441465 GCF_000754665.1 Bison bison bison
ATAATGTAGGCCATGAATTACAAAGTATCAAATGAGAATTGTGTCTGAACTAGCATGGGGATGATTACTATCACATCACACCACATGAAAGGACCAAAACTTTGAATCCCTCCTTTTGAGAAGAGGTCTATAGATTTTTGTTTACACAGAGCTGGTACGTTATGTCTTCATAACACAGTGCTGTTGCTACTGAGATTTGAGGGAAGTTTGAATACGGGAAAAATGGAGTATATGAATGTTGAATAATTAATAGGAGTGGTGCACAGCTGATAGACTGGAATCACCACTCAGATATTCTTTAAACACACTTCAAGCACTAAAAAGGCTAATACTCTCCTTCAGAGATGTTTCTGGATATAATTTAAATGTTTGTAATTAGTACATCTTATTTAAGATATAGTGGAGAATTATTAATACTTGAGGAGAAAGGCATGTTGTAGGGCATCTCTTTTGAATGATGATACAGTTTCCTAGAAGATACAGCAGGATTCTGGAACAGCTGGAAGAATTCTTCCTGAATCAGGAGATTTCTGATGATAAATCTCTACCATCTGGGACTGGAAGCTTTGGAGACTTCTGTCTCTGGGCTGCCTCCATCAGAGTAAAAGCAGCAGCAGGCCTGATTCCGTGGGTGCGTTTTACAAGAAGGGATTTTAAGACAAGTATTAAAACTGGGCTTAATGCTAGTACTAACCCAAAAGATACAGATTCAGTAGAGAAAGAGAAAATATTAAAAAGAACCAAGTAAAGATTCAAGAATATGTGACATAAAAACTCAAGGTGGATGAGCTCAGGAGAACAATGAAGACGACTGAGTAAAGAGTTGATATACTTGAATATAAGTCAGTAAAATTTATGCAGCCTGAGGAACTAACCATCTCAGGGACACAGGGGTAATATACACAGCTCTACTGTAAGTGCAACCGGGGTCCAGAAGGAAAAAAGGGTCAGAACAGGAAGAAGACGTTTGAAGAAACAGTGGCTGAAAACTTCCTGAATCCGGTGAAAGACAGATTAAATGTACATTAAATATACACATTCAAAAATCTCATTAACCCCAAGCAATTAGTATTAAAAAAAAAAAAAAAAAGCCTAGGCATATCATGGCTAAATCCTGAAAACTGTGGATATGGAGACAAACTTGAGAGCAAGCAGGGGAAAATGACTCCTTACAGGGAATACAATATTACAGATAACTGTGGACTTCCCATCTTAATAATCTAACCCATGAACATGAAATACGTTTTCTTGAATTTCTTTTGTTTTCTTTATTATTTTGATTTTATTTTTTAACTTTACAATATTGTATTGGTTTTGCCATATATCAACATCAATCAATTTCTTAATGTTTTGTGTTTTAAGCAAAGATATCTTGTATTTTTCTTGAAAACTTATTATTTTGTTATTTTATGCTAATACAAGTAAATTATTTTAATTCCATTTTAGACTCAATCACTTTTTAAGTATGTATTTAATACATAACTTTTCTAAGTATGTATTTTTCTTAAACATGTGCAAGAATCTTCGATTAGAAACAACTGAATTATCAATATATTCCTCCTAGAGTAAATAAGATAAATCAACAAACCTAAGAATTGTGGGTGGGAAGTAAAAGAAAATTACATACATCTCCTTTGACTTCCTTTTTGCTTAAAAAAAAATCAGTCATTAAAGACTGGAAATAAAATATGTACTAAAGTTATCATTATTAAAGTGATACAACTATGCAGCATTTTCATGAACTTTGGGGACACACGATGGATTCTGTAATCAGCTGTGTGTTCTCTAAAATTCCCATCACAGAGCCTCTCAGGATGTTCCCATAACTTAGCATAACTTGTCTCTCTCTGCTGCCATAACTACTATATGACACTTACAACTCTTACTACTACAATTTCCACTTCAGAGAGGTGAGATCATCTAGTCATTTAGAGTTCAGACTCTAGATCCAGACTCCTGTTCAAAACGTGACTCTGCAAACTATTCCCTATGTGACCACTGCGAAGTTACCACACTTCTCTTTACCTCAGTTTTCCCATCTGTAAAAGGAGGTGAAGAAGAGTTACAATTTCATAGACTTGTTTTGAAAAATAGATGAGTTAATATGTAAGACTTGTAACAGTGCTTGGCACACAGCAATGCCCAGTGAATGTTAGCTATTTTCAACTTCAAGAAGAGATAACAAAATGGAAGTATATAAGAACTTATCGACAACACAGACTCACAGATGGACAAACTTACAGTTACCAAGGGGGAAGGGAGGGAGGAATAAATTGGAAGATTAAGACTGACATAAACACACTACTATATATAAAATAGATAATTAATAATGACCTACTATATATTGTGTATCGGAGAAGGCAATGGCATCCCACTCCAGTACTCTTGCCTGGAAAATCCCATGGACGGAGGAGCCTGGTAGGCTGCAGTCCATGGGGTCGCTAGGAGTCAGACACGACTGAGCGACTTCACTTTTCACTTTCATGCATTGGAGAAGGAAATGGCAACCCACTTCACTGCTCTTGCCTGGAGAATCCCAGGGGTGGGGGAGCCTGGTGGGCTGCTGTCTATGGGGTCGCACAGAGTTGGACATGACTGAAGTGACTTAGCAGCAGCGGCAGCAGGATATACTGTGTATACTGTGCTTAGTCGTGTCCAACTGTGTGTGACCCCAGGGACTGTAGCCCACCGGGCTCCTTTGTCCATGTGGATTCCCCAAGCAAGAATACTGGAGTGGGTTGCCTGCCATTCCCTTCTCCAGGGGATCTTCCCAAGCCAGGGATGGAACCCGAGTCTCCTGCATTGCAGGTGAATGCTTTACCTTCTGAGCCATAGCACATGGAATTCTACCCCGTGCTCTGTAATGGCCAATATGGGGAAAAATCTTAAAAAGGTGGACATATGTATATGCATAACTGATTCACTTTGCTACACACTTGAAGCTAATACCACAGTGTGAATCAACTATACCCTAATAATTGTTTTTTTAAAAAATGGAAGTATAAAAATGCCTTAAAAAGATCCCAGCTGCAGCTTGATGAAGCCCTTACATCTCTTCTGTCCCGTTGCTTCTCTCAAGGAGGAGAAGTGCAGGCATGACAGGGTTCCTGATGGATGGGCCAAAGGAGGAGTAGGCTGGGTACCGGCACACAGGACCTGCTTCTTCGGCCTGAGTTCCCAGGGAACTTCATCTCTTTGTGATTACAGTGGTAAGACACTCTCCGAGGTGTCTATCTCCTAAGAGGAGTGCTCAGCTTACAAAACAAAACAAAACAAAAGCAGGGGGGAAGGGTGATGTTAGGAGAAACAAGGTATGACCAAGAACACCAAGAGCAAGCTCTATTTTTCGCCAGAGATGTGCACATATGTCTGACACAGGTAAATACCAACCCTTTAAAAGAAACTTCCACATAAGCCTCCATCATAGTAGGATTTTTTCCTCTAAAGACTGTGCATAGTCTATCAGCAGAATTCTAGAAACCTCAGAGGTACCACTAAGTGAAAATCTATAAGCTAGAGCTTGACAAGTTTCCAAAGGGGAGACCTAGCTTTGATAACACTGGTCGGGGTGGGTAGTGAGGCTTATAAGACCAACAAAGTGTGTTTAGAAAGACAGTAATAGTAGACAAGTTCAGACTTTGTCAGAAGAACAGCAAGAAGTAACAGGCACTCTGGCAAGCAAGTTCAACACATGAAAGGAGGCTCTGAGGAGAGGTCGTGGTTTGAAGAACCGTGATCCAGCTGTAGACTGCAGGAGCTCAGTTTTGAGGATAAACTAAGAAACGGGGAAGGCTGACAATGCAGGGAACCAAGCAGAGGGAAGTAAGACAGGACTCAGTTCCCATGCCTGCCAGAAAGAGGCAAGGCCCAACGTATGTTTACTGAACTAGAATGTGAGGTTAAGCAGCTCTAGAAATGTGACTGACTGAAATGAAATTATCCAGGGCTCCTGAAATCCTTGCCATAGGACGGCTGGGAGCCCAGGGCTTGAGGAAGAACTAAGCACACAAATATGGTTCAACTGACTGCTGGGAAAACAGGCAGAAGGGGCAAACCCAACTATGTGATGACACTCAAATACTGCGTGTATGACGGAGCTTCAAAATAAAGCAAGGCTTCTAAAAAAAAAAAAAGGTAGGCGATTATTTGATTAGGTTAGAGCAATGAGGACAAAGAAGGGGTGGTTTCACTGTGAAAAAATGGTGGTATTGAGCTAACAGATGACAAAAAAGTCATGTATTTATTATACTTTCCATTTTTTCCATTCAAAGGGATGATCTTCAATCTGGAGATAATAAACAATAATAAAAATAGGAGATAATATGAAACAGAATTAGAAGTTCAAATTCAGTGATTACTGGGGTAGAAAAGATATAAGTACTTTGTAAAGCTGCAGATGGGATGGAAAAATACTGTGAGAATTGAACTAATTGAACTAAATTCAATGTTTAATGAATTATATCCTAAAGTATACAAAGTACTTGAAGATTAATTGATAATATATTCATGATAACTTCTGAGAACTCAGAAAAAGGCCCTAATGGAATAGAAATGAGCAACTGATACATGGATTTCAAAAAAAAATGAAAGTAGATGTCTCAACTCATAGAATAATGTATATGTGGACACCGGGACAATTCTAGGACACTACTATGTAGAAAATTCTTGATAACTAAGAGAAACATATAGAGTCCAGGAGGAAAGTACATCAATTAATAAATATCAAGCATACTACCCTGATACAAGCATGCTCCAGGAGCTGGTGATGGACAGGGAAGACTGGCGTGCTGCAGTCAGTGGAGTCGCAGAGTTAGACATGACTGAGTGACTGAACTGAACTGATACTACCTTAACTCCTATCCTATTAAGATAGAGTTGCTATATTCAATCAAAATAAGTCCCAGACATAAAATGCATTGATTTCAACAAAGGCTCTGAGCAAGCCTTTAGGATTTCTTGTGGATACAATAGGGGCCACATGAGTTTCAGGCTGGATGAATGAACTGCCTATGAATTATATGACCGGACTGTAAGTGCAGAGCCTCCTGTAACATCATGCTACACCATTTGACCCTTTAGTCACATTTTTAATTAATATTTTCAACCAAATATTGTAAATAAAAATGTAAACCATGTGATACTAGGCAAGAGAGCTGATGCTGTGGTAGCAAAATTAAAAAAGTAAAACAAAATGATAATAATAATAAATATAAATGAACTCCCTAAGCTATAATCACTGGTCCTAACTAAGTGAAATTTAATATGGATGTATATGAAGTTATGTTTATTTAAATTCCTATAGCCTGCTGAAAACAAGAACTGCAATTATAGATACTGAACATATCTTTTTTTAATATGCTAAGAACTTACCCAAGATGCAGCTAAGGACAATTAATGTCCAGAAAAATCCAAAAGCATCCAAAAGCCCCCCCCAAAGGGAACAGTGGCACCTTCATAAAATTCATTATATTTCCTAGAAGATTTCTTCTGAAGGCTTGGACATGAGACAGGCAATGGTTTCCATGAGACTCTGTCATTTTGTTCAAGCCAATGCGACTGAGAATCTGGAAAGCTCTGGGGCCCTACCCTACAAACTTTAGAACAGCCATCTGCCTATATGCAGAGTGGATCTTGCTTATTTATGACCAACTTCTCAACGGCAGCAGATTAACTGAACAAATTTTCATTTCCTTATCATTGGGGACTGTGTGACATTTGAATGGAAGTCAAAAGTAAATAATAATAAAAACATGGCATTTTACATGCTCAAAATGATCTGAGGGGGCTGCGGAAATCATCTGCCTTCTCATTTAATCAGCTGGTTTGTATCCTTGAGTCACTGACATGTTTTTTAAAATGTACACTCACTGTTAATAAGAGGTACACCCTATGACACTTCAGAAAAGTGTGTGCTGGCATGTTCACAACTGAATTCTGTGAAACAAATTCTGAAGAAAACAGTTTGAGATCAAAGGTATATAATTATCACTGAATAACCGAGCAAGTGGTATAGATTGGTTATATGGAAGGACTGCCCTGCATATGCATTAGGTTGCTGAACCATGCCTTCTATTTCCATGATCTCTATTTGCATAACTCCACTAATGAAGGAAACTAAGTTAAACCAACTAAAAACGTCTATCAGAACAAGAACTATGCTGGTTTCTTCTAAGAATATTCTTAGAAGAATATGCTTCTTAGTAAATTCTTAGCAAATTCTTCTAATTTGCCTAAGAATTTTGATAAAAGAGTTGGGATACTCCATCCAAGAACCCAATAATATTGATAGTGGTATTCCCCATTTTTAACAGTATTTGAAAAATAAAGCAAGTAAGACTCAGAAATGTTAAGGTGACATGGTGAGTGGCGAAATCTAGTACTAAATTCAGATTTTTTAAAAACCTGAATGCCTTTTATTGTTGCTGCCAGTAATAAACCTTACAGGGTAACACAGCAACAGAGTAACAGAAAATAATACCAGTAAAACTACCCCACAGTTTATTAAGCTTTTATGTAGCACTGTACAATGCTTAGTGTTTATATATCATCTAATCTTCAAAACAACCCTAGGAGGTATAATCTTAATTGAAAAAAAAAAAAAAGAAAGAAAAAAAAATCTTAATTGAAATAAGAGGGTCTCAGTTGAGACAGAGTAATTTGTTCAAAGTTAGATATATATCCTAAGAACCAGAATTCTCTTGTGCTATTAACCACTGTATGCCTAAAGCTACCATGGAGACATAATGAATGTGAAAGACCCCAAGAGCATTCATGCAGAATGTTCAATCACTTGCCACATTTTCATAAGAATGTTATCACCCCACCGAATTAAGGAGACAACTGCGGTACTGTGCACCACCAATTTGTGTTAACAGACCAACACTGGAAACAAGCTGAACTGTGAGGTAAAAAGACTTAAATACACAGGTACAGATGGTATCAGCCTTAAGTATGGGTGGACAGTGAACCGCTTCCTACTTCCCGAAGCATATAACATTATACTTCACCCCTTTTGTTGTTCTCCTTGTTCAATCGCAAAGTCATGTCTGATTCTGTGACCCCAGGGACTGTAGCACGCCAGGCTTCCCTGTCCTTCACTATGTCCCAGAGTTTGCTCAAACTTATATCCATTGAGTCAGTGATGCCATCCAACTGTCTCATCTTCTGTCACCCACTTCTCCTCCTGCCTTCAATCTTTCCCAGCATCAGGGTCTTTTCCAATGAATCAGATCTTTGCATCAGGTGGCATCAGCTGGTATCAGAAGGTATCAAGGGAACATTTCATGCAAATATGGGCAGAATAAAGGACAAAAATGGCAAGAACCTAACAGAAACAGAAGAGATTAAGAAAAGGTTCCAAGAATACACAGAAGAACTATACAAAAAAGCTCTTGATGTGGTCATGCACCTAGAGCCAGACATCCTGGAGTGTGTCGTCACGTGGGCCTTAGGAAGCATTACAACCAACAAAGCTAGTGGAGCTGATGGAATTCGAGCTGAGCTATTTCAAATTCTAAAGATGATGCTGTTAAGTGCTGCACTCAATATGTCAGTAAATTTGGAAATCTTCACCCCTTTATTTCCCTGTTTTTCTATAGATAACATGCATTAATCATATAAAGAAAGAAAACCAAAGTCTGTTTAGAACAAATATGTGTGTGTGTGTGTATATGTTCTAAGTAATCTTACTCTAGGAAATCTGGGAAAATAAATAAACGGGCATGATAACCCTCTTCCCATAAATGTTACAAGCACATCTATAAAACTTTTGGAACAACCCAATATTCAGCCATACAAACTGTAGCTATTAATATAAATCTGGATTATCAGGATGGAGGTGACCTAGTAGCCAAGCAATTTAGAGTTAGAAATGTCCAGGGAATTGCCCTCTGGAACTAATCAAGGCTTATAAAACATATGAAGGGCCCTGCCACCTCCCTAGCTCTCCAGGGTCTGAGCAGTGTAGACCTGTGCTGTGGAACAGAAGTTGTTTTACAAAGATCTTAGAAATTCAATGTAACAAGAGTGAAGGTAAACAATCCAAACTCAATTTAAGTCAAAGTAAACAATTTTCACAGGTTCTCACTCAAATGGAAAAATACATACTACAAAAAATAAATATGCTGTATAGTTTAGAGTAAAAGTTATGGCTACATTAATTACCTAAAATGATGTGATTTTTTTGTTGTCCTTATAGCTGCACTGCACAACATGCGGGATTCTGATTGCTCAGCCAAGGATCGAACTTGTACCCCCTGCACTGAAGTGTGGAGTCTTTTAACACTGGACTGCCAGGAAAGTCCTAATATGATGTTTTTAAATAACTGGATGTGTTAAGATTCCCTATGAGGTAGGAGAATATTTATGAAAGTGTCAGGACTGTCAAGAACAGGGCACAATAAAAAACTATTTCTTTAACAAATTAAAGTTCTAATAGTCAAAAGGAAATGGTTATACGTGTATTCATTCTTCATAGCAAATATTGACTGAGTGTAGTCATGTGCTAGTACCTGAGCTAGTCCCCATTGTCACTTAGATTCAATGAAGGAGAAAATAAGATTACTTTCGCTTCAGTATTTACTTCTCTTTACAGTTGGCAAGATAAGCTTAAAAGCTTTCAAAATGCAATCCAGTTTGATTCTGATGTGAAAGGATTCTTCTCAAAAACTTTTTGGAGTGAACATGTCACTGGTGTATTTGTATCATGAATGAGGGTAGAGAACATTTGAGAAATTGAGCATTGGCTTTAAAGAAAGAGCACTGTAACAAGACTGCTGGATTAGATATAAAGCTGGTTAATATCTTACAGGACAAAGCCCTACCATAACTGCCAAGCTAGTCGTTTTGTTTTCTTTTTTTAAAGCTTTGAAAGGGTTTACGCATATATGCATTAACGCAAATGGCTATACCTAGCACAGCTTACCTGTTCAGCTGTAAAGAAATCATTTGCATCTATACTAGACAGCAATCTATGTGTTAATATGGAGTTTTACAGAGTCAGGGCTCTGATGAAGTACATTCCCAGACATTTCAATTATTCTTGGGTTACTACCCTGTTAGATAAGGCCTTAGTGTGTCACTGAGATGATCAGCCAATCATTTGCCTTATTCCTAGTCTTTGGTAATGTATCCTAACACTATATAAAGCAATATATTTTAATGCACTGTTGAATTCTTAAGAGGGAAAGAGGGATCCTCAGAAGCCAAAAGAAAAAAGAGGAAATACAGGAAAACAAGACAAAATCAGATAATTATCTTTTAGAAATGGGTATGGTGGGGATGCCTGTCAGCAAACCTGTCAGCAACCAAGTACTGACAAAACAGAATTCTCAACTAATGCCTGGGCCCTTCTAACATGCAGGAAAGCCTGAGATTCCCTAGGTTAAGCCCACAGAGCTTACGTACTAAGGAAAGGTGGCCTGGAGAACATCTACTAGCAAGACAATCTTCCAAATTAGTAATAATATTAGTGGTAGCCTAGTAATAGTCTCCTGGAAGAATGCACAAAGTCAAGCATGTTTACATGGGATCTGTATTTTAAAATTATACTACTGAGTATCCCATGAACACCAAGCTGAGAACAGCTATTTCTTCTGGCAACTAGAAGATGCAAACACAGAAACACTTTAAGATATACAGTTTGATTATTTGATGCACTTGCTACTGTGAAATGATTACTACGGTAGGGTTAGGGAACACCTCCATCATCTCACATAATCACGATTTATTTATTTTTTTTTGTATTGAGAATTTAAGATCAACTCTCTTAAGGAATTCCCTGGTGATCCAGCAGTTAAGACTTTGGCCCTTCCACTGCAGGGGTTATGAGTTTGATCCCAGATCCCTGGTTTGGGAACTAAGATTCTGTAAGCAGCGCAGTGCAGCAAAAAAAAATACTCTCTTAGCCTCTTTCAAGCATATAATACGATATGATTAACCAAAATCGCTATGCTGCACATTAGATCCCCAGAACTTGTTCAACTAATGGCTGGAAGCATGTACCCTTTGACCAACATCTCCCAAGTTCTCTCCTCATATATCTTGGTAAACGCCATTCTACTCTCTGTTTCTATGACTTCAGCTTTTTAAGGATCTGCTTATAAGTGATATCATATGGCATTTGTTTTTCTCTGACTTATTTCACTCAGCATAATGCCCTCTGGGTCCATCCATGTTGTCAAAACTGGCAGGATTTCCTTCTTTCTTATGACTGAATAATATTCCACTGCATGTACATATACCACATCATCTTTACCCATTTATCTGTAGGCAGAACCTTAGGTGTTTCCTTCTTCATCTTGGCCATTATGAATATGGGTGCAAATGAACCAGGAACACAAACACTCTTCAAGACCCTGATTCCATTTTCTTTTGGATGTGTGCTCAGAAGTGAAATTAACAGATCACACAGGTAGTTCTGTTTTTAACTTTTTGAGGAACCTCCAACGTATTTTCCATACTGACCATGTAGTTTACACTCCCACCAACAGTGCACCAGGATTCCCTTTTTTTCTACATCCTTACCAACACGTGCTATTTCTTAACTGTATTTTTTTTTAATAACAGCTGCTCTAAGTGTCATATCTTATGTGTGAGGTGATACCTCCTTGTAGTTTTTGTTTTGCATTTCCCTGATGATTCGTGCTTTTTTGCATTTCTTTTCAATGGGGATGGTCTTGATCCCTGTCTCCTGTACAATGTCACGAACCTCATTCCATAGCTCATCAGGCACTCTATCTATCAGATCTAGGCCCTTAAATCTATTTCTCACTTCCACTGTATAATCATAAGGGATTTTATTTAGGTCATACCTGAATGGTCTAGTGGTTTTCCCTACTTTCTTCAATTTAAGTCTGAATTTGGCAATAAGGAGTTCATGGTCTGAGCCACAGTCAGCTCCCGGTCTTGTTTTTGCTGACTGTATGGAGCTTCTCCATCTTTGGCTGTAAAGAATATAATCAATCTGATTTCAGTGTTGACCATCTGATGATGTCCATGTGTAGAGTCTTCTCTTGTGTTGTTGGAAGAGGGTGTTTGCTATGATCAGTGCATTTTCTTGGCAAAACTCTATTTGCCCTGCTTCATTCCGTATTCCAAGGCCAAATTTGCCTGTTACTCCAGGTGTTTCTTGACTTCCTACTTTTGCATTCCAGTCCCCCTATAATGAAAAGGATATCTTTTTTGGGTGTTAGTTCTAAAAGGTCTTGTAGGTCTTCATAGAACCATTCAACTTCAGCTTCTTCTGCGTTACTGGTTGGGTCATAGACTTGGATTACTGTGATAATGAATGGTTTGCCTTGGAAATGAACAGAGATCATTCTGTCGTTTTTGAGATTGCATCCAAGTACTGCATTCTGGACTCTTGTTGACCACGATAGCTACTCCATTTCTTCTAAGGGATTCCTGCTCACAGTAGTAGATATAATGGTCATCTGAGTTAAATTCACCCATTCCAGTCCATTTCAGTTCGCTGATTCCTAGAATGTTGACGTTCATTCTTGCCATCTCCTATTTGACCACTTCCAATTTGCCTTGATTCGTGGACCTGACGTTCCAATTTCTATGCAATATTGCTCTTTACAGCATCGGACCTTGCTTCTATCACCAGTCACATCCACAACTGGGTATTGTTTTTGCTTTGGCTCCGTCCCTTCATTCTTCCTGGAGTTATTTCTCCACTGATCTCCAATAGCATATTGGGCCCCTACTGACCTGGGGGTAGAAGGAAATGGCAACCCTGGGGAGTTCCTCTTTCAGTATCCTATAATTTTGCCTTTTCATACTGTTCATGGGGTTCTCAAGGCAAGAATACTGAAGTGGTTTGCCATTCCCGTCTCCAGTGGACCACATTCTGTCAGATCTCTCCACCATGACCTGCCTGTCTTGAGTGGCCAAGTTTCATTGAGTTTAGTTTCACTGAGGCTTCATTCAATGGCTTAGTTTCATTCAGTTAGACAAGGCTGTGGTCCTAGTGTGATTAGACTGACTAGTTTTCTGTGAGTATGGTTTCAGTGTGTATGCCCTCTGATGCCCTCTTGCAACACCTACTGTCTTACTTGGGTTTCTCTTACCTTGTTTTTAAGTTAAAACAAATCATTACCTTGCTTATTTAATGTATATGCAGAGTACATCACGAGAAATGCTGGGCTGGAAGAAGCACAAGCTGGAATCAAGATTGCCAGGAGAAATATCAATAACCTCAGATATGCAGATGACACCATCCTTACGGCAAAAAGTGAAGAGGAACTCAAAAGCCTCTTGATGAAAGTGAAAGTGGAGAGTGAAAAAGGTGGCTTAAAGCTCAACATTCAAAAAATGAAGATCATGGCATCTGGTCCCATCACTTCATGGGAAATAGATGGGGAAACAGTGGAAACAGTGTCAGACTTTATTTTTTGGGGCTCCAAAATCACTGCAGATGGTGACTGCAGCCATGAAATTAAAAGACGCTTACTCCTTGGCAGGAAAGTTATGACCAACCTAGATAGCATATTAAAAAGCAGAGACATTACTTTGCCAACAAAGGTCATCTAGTCAAGGCTATGGTTTTTCCAGTGGTCATGTATGGATGTGAGAGTTGGACTATAAAGAAAGCTGAGCACTGAAGAATTGATGCTTTTGAATTGCGGTGTTGGAGAAGACTCTTGAGAGTCCCTTGGACTGCAAGGAGATCCAACCAGTCCATCCCAAAGGGCATCAGTCCTGGGTGTACACTGGAAGGACTGATGTTAAAGCTGAAACTCCAGTACTTTGGCCACCTCATGCGAAGAGTTGACTCATTGGAAAAGACTCTGATGCTGGGAGGGATTGGGGGCAGGGGGAAAAGGGGACAACA
>NW_011494934.1:2441565-2449689 GCF_000754665.1 Bison bison bison
AGCCCTGGGATTTCTTTACAAGGACTGATGCTAAAGCTGAAACTCCAGTACTTTGGCCACCTCATGCGAAGAGTTGACTCATTGGAAAAGACTCTGATGCTGGGAGGGATTGGGGGCAGGAGGAAAAGGGGACAACAGAGGATGAGATGGCTGGATGGCATCATTGACTTGATAGACATGAGTCTGAGTGAACTCCAGAAGTTGCTGATGGACAGGGAGGCCTGGCTTGCTGCGATTCATGGGGTCACAAAGAGTCAGACATGACTGAGCGACTGAACTGAACTGACTGATGATTTGTGATGTTGAGCATCTTTCCATGTACCTGCTGGCCGTATGTATACCCTGTTTGGAAAAAAAGTCTGTTCAGTTCCTCTGCCCATTTTTTAATCAGTGTGTTTTTTTTTTTTTTCCTATTGAGTTGTGTAGGTTTTTTTTAATTATTATTATTTTCTCCCATTCTGTAGGTTGCCTTTTCATTTTGCTGATTTTTTTTTTTTTCTCATTTGCTGTGCAGAAACATTTTAGTTTGATGTAGTCCTACTTGTTGAATTTTGCCATGTTGCTTTTGCTTTGGTGTAAGTTATGGGTCTAATTTCAGTTTTCTGCATGTAGTTATCCATTTTACCCAACACAATTTGTTGAAGAGACTATCCTTTCCCTATTGAGTATCCTTGTCCATTGTCAAATACTAGTTGACCATATACATGGGGTTTTATTTCCTCTCTATATTCTGCTCCATTGGACTATGTGTCTGCTTTCATATTAACACCATACTGTATGAATCAATGCAGCTTTGAAAATGTACGATGCCTCTAGATTTGTTCTTCTTTCTCAGGACTGCTTTGGCTATTTGAGGTCTTTTGTGATTCCCCATGGATTTGAGGATTGTGTTTTCTATTTCTGAGAAATATGCCATTAGAATTTTAATAGGGATTTCATTTAATCTAAAAATGGCTTTGGGCAGAATGGGCATCTTAAAAGTATTATTTTTCCTGATTCATGCATATGGATTATTTTTCAATATTTGTATTTTCAATTTCTTTCATCAAAGTCTCATAGTTCTCAGTGTACAGATCTTTTACTTCTTTGGTCACATTTATTCTATAGTATTTTATTGTTTCTGATGCTTTTGGGAATAGCACTTTTTTTTCTCAGGTATTGCATTGTCTGTATAGGAATACAAATGATTTCTGCCTGTTTATATTATATCATGTAACTTTACTGAATTCACTGATTAATTCTAACTCTGTTTTGGTAGAGTCTTGGGGATTTTTTATATATAAGATGCATCATCTGCAAATGGAGAAAATTATTTTTCTTTTATGGCTTGGATGCTTTTTATTTCTTTTTTTGTCTAATTGCTTAATTTTAGAAGAAATGTTTTCAACTTTTCACTGTTGATGTTGGCTGTGGGGTTCTCATATATGACCTTTATTGACTAAGCTAGACAGCATATTAAAAAGCAGAGACATTACTTTGCCAACAAAGGTCAGTCTAGTCAAGGCTATGGTTTTTCCAGTGGTCATGTATGGATGTGAGAGTTGGACTATAAAGAAAGCTGAGCACTGAAGAATTGATGCTTTTGAATTGCGGTGTTGGAGAAGACTCTTGAGAGTCCCTTGGACTGCAAGGAGATCCAACCAGTCCATTCTGAAGGAGATCAGTCCTGGGTGTTCATTGGAAGGACTGATGTTAAAGCTGAAATTCTAATACTTTGGGCACCTGATGTGAAGAACTGACTCAATGGAAAAGACCCCGATGCTGGGAAAGGTTGAGGGTGGGAGGAGAAGGGGATGACAGAGGATGAGATGCTTGGATGGCATCACCGACTCAATGTACATGGGTTTGGGTGGACTCCACGAGTTGGTGATGGACAGAGAGGCCTGGTGAGCTGAGGTTCATGGGGTCACAAAGAGTCAGACATGACTGAACAACTGAACCAAACTGAACACTGAGGTATGTTCCTTCTATATGCAATATATTGAGAGTCTTTATCATGAAAGAATGTATTCTATCAGATGCTTTTTTAGCATCTACAGAGGTAATCATCTGATTTTTATTTTTAGTTCTATTAATATGATGTATCACATTTATTAAATTTGCACATGTTGCCCATGTTTGCATCTCAAGGATCAATCCCACTGTATCACAGTGTATGATTTTTCTAATGTGCTGTTGAACTAATTTTGGTAATATGTTGAGAACTTTTACACATACAATTATCAGGGATATTAGCCTGTTTTCTTTTTCTATGGTGTCCATATCCGGTTGTAGTATTAGGGCAATGGTGGCCTCATATAATGAGTCTGAAGGTGTTCCATCCTATTCAATTAAATGAAAGACTTTGAGACAGACTGGCATCAATTCTTCTTTAAATGTTTGGTAGAATTCACCAGGGAAACAATTATAAGGCTACTCTCAAGGAAAACAACCCAATTTAGTTCTTCAAGATACCCTCAGATTAAATTCAGATAAATATGGGCTATTAATAAAACTGACCAAATAAACTTGAAAATAAGCCATCATTCATTAAACAGTAATAACAACAAATTTGGATCTCTGAAGACTTCAGAAATTAATTAAAAAATACAAGCTATAAAATAGGAATAAAAAGATGAGGTTTGCAAAAAAATAAAAGCAACTGGAACTGAGAAGTTAAATATTAAAAATCAAAAACAGAGTGAAGCTGACAAACAGCAGATTTGTCACAGCTAAAGGGAAAGGTAAGAAAGCTGGGAATGGATATAAAGAAATCATCCGAAATATAAGGCTTTGTTTTCAGGCTGTACTACATGGCATGCAGGATCTTAGTTCCCTGACCAGAGATTGAACCCAAGCCGTCTGCAGTGGTTGCACTGAGTTTTAACCACGGAGCCACCAGGGAAGTCCCAAGGATGTTTAAGACAAGAATACAGGTTATGAGATAGAGAAAATAAAATGGAAAAAAAAACCAGAATATATGTTTATGTAGAGTTTTGATTTTTTTAAAGAGAGAAACCTAGAGAAGAAACAACATAGGAAAATATAAAGGAAGGAAGTTCTCCAGGTATAAGGAACAACAAGAATTTATAGATAATAGAAGCACAATTATATTAACAGAAAAGAACATCTAGACTGGTAACATAATTCCTCAAGAGCAACAATTAAAGTCATTGTCTTTGGTATGTTACCTTCAAAATACTTAGAAAATAACACGTACAGAACCATACTGAAGGGACCTCTAAAGTTTGGACACTTCAAAGGGAAGATGGTCTCAGGAGTCTCTTCTTCTCTGGCATTCTGAAAAGGTCTGTTTCCCTTTTTATGTCAATTTATTTTAAAGTATTTTTTAGACATACTTTTATATTCATTTTAATCTGCATCAAAATAAAGCTTATCCTGATTCTGACATTTATTGGGTATGTTAGTAAAACTACAAAGTGCATAGTGAGAAAAGGGACAAAATAGGGAAAAAGTAAATAAGGTTTAGGCTCTTAGAAAGTGCATGTGAAGAGCAAACTCAATCAATTCATGGAGGAAATAAATGAAGAAGACAAGGTAAGCAAAGCAGGTACATAGAAAAGTTAGATAAATCATTCTCAAAGAAGAAAATAGAACAAATGAATCAGAATAAATTCTCAAAGCTCAAAGTAAAGAAATCTTGCGAGAAGATTTCTAAAACCGCAGATCAGATACAGAAGGAGTCCCCAAGCCCTGGGCCATGGACCAGTACCAGGCTACGGCCTGTTAGGATCCAGGCCACACAGTGGAAGGTGAGCAGGGCTGCACAGGCAAAGCCTCATCTGTATTTACAGCCACTCCCCATTACTCACGTTAGCTCCACCTCCTGACAAATCAGCAGTGGCATTAGATTCTCTTAGAAGCGCAAAGTCTACTGTGAACTGTGCATGGGAGGCATCCGGGCTGGGCACTCTTGATGAGAATCTAATGCCTGATGACCTGAGGTGGAGCTGAGGTGGTGATGCCCGTGCAAGGGAGCCGGTGTCACTGTCTCCCATCCCCCCAAGATGGGACCATCTAGTTGCAGGAAAACAAGCTGAAGACTGCCACTGATTCTGCATTATGGTAAGCTGCAAAAGTATTTCATTATATATCACAATGTAATAGTAATAAAGTGCACAATAAATATAACGCACTTGAATCATCCTGAATCCACCCCACCCCCCAGTCTGTGGAAACAACTGTCTTCCATAAACTGATCCCTGGTGCCAAAAAGGTTAGGGACCACTGAGATATAGGAAAGAGAAAGATTTCTTCAAAATCAACATACTGAAACCAACACCAAGATGTATCTAGTAAACATTAAACCCAGTTAAAAAGAAAGGCCCTTATTTCCTAGGGCAGTTGTTGGATCTCTTTAACAAAGAAAAGCTACCAGCCAGTTTCCAGTTCTAAAGCATCATTTAAAAATATTTCCCTCATCACAGTTTAATGTACTCATTGGAGGAATAAAAGGGCAAAGAGAAGAAAACTTTGGATAGAAAGATCTTGGTGATCAATAATCAGTCATCGTATTACATCATATTACATTAAAAGTAGATTAAAGGGTAATTTTTTTAAAATCCTAGGAATAATACCAAAAAATAATACTAATATTCATTAGAGTTCTGGTCAGGTAGTGATTTTTTAAAAATTTTTGAGCAATAAAGTGATTAAGACAAAAAATCACTTATATAACAAGTTTAAACTACAGTACCAAAACACTAAGTAGAAAAAAAGTGAAAAAATATTGCAAGAAAAAAAACTATCAAATATGACATAGAAGAGTTAATGGTTAAAAAAAAAAGAGAGTTAATGGTGCTAGTGAAAAATACTTAAACCATATTTTAATAATGGTTTTAATAATATTTTAAACCAAAAATACTTTAAAAAACTTAAAATGTTATTCAGTACCCAAAAGATTAATAGCAAAAAATATTAATAACTATTTCATACAGAAGTAAGTAGAAACAAGAAATATTAATATACATGCAGAAAATGTTCTATACTGCAAAATAACCAAATTAAAATAAAGTATCATCTTCTACTTATTAAATTGGAACATAATATTTAAATAATGTGAATGAATGAAAATACTGTATATTTACATTGGAATTGTATTTTTTAAATAGTTAAATATCCAACAATGTGGGAACATGTAAGATGAGGTTTATCCACTGAATAAATATCACAAATATTACAATTATGTAATAAAACAAGATTCTTATAATACACATCAGGAAAGCAAAAAAAAAAGAGATGGTTTTATAAATAAATTTTTTAAACATATGTATATTTTTGATGACCAGTAATGAAGTTTTAAGCTTTGGAGAAGAATTTTGAAAATGAATTCAATTTAATTTGAGAATTATAATGATGTTGATGTTTCTGTTTAAAAAGCTCCAGACAACATGAAATTAAGAAACCAATTAAACTGATATAAATGTAACTCATACTAATGAGTAACTAATGAGACATACATTATCACTTTATGAAGAGATACACAAAATAAGACTCCTATTTTGACAGGTACTCTACTGCTTTCCAGATATGATATAAAAGAAAATTAGATTTAAATAAACTTTTCCAGGGATACTGATTATAAACATTAGTTTCAAATAAAAACTTAAGGCAGTAAATGTACAAAGTACCAAAAGATAATGCAATCTTGAAACATATGCTATGTAGTAAAGTAAATTTTCCAGACTAATGGATAGATGGCAGCAATCATTTTTTAATATAAGAAAAACAAAATGAGCTCCAATTTAATAAAACTTTGAGAAAGCCTTGGTCTGTTGCCTTCAATGACTTGGTTTATAGACTGTGATGAGCAGGTTCTTACATATTGACTATGGGCTCTGCAGCTCATGGATAACCCAGTTCAAGTTAACAAGCCACTGGGCAGATGGAAGAGAGTACTGCCCAAGTGAGGGATGGGGTATGCCTCGGCAGCCCTTAAGAACTTGGTAAGCCTTGGGATATACAAGATCTTGCCACATACTGTCTAAGCCCTGTACCCTAAAAGCCAGTCTGCATGCATTATTCTGTCCTCTATCAGGGAGGAAAAGAAAAGAAAAAGAGAGTGAAAAAGTAAAATCATTTTTCACACTGGACTTAAGAAATGAAATCAAGGGATCCTAAGCTCAAGGAACCTCAAGGAACTTTACCATTCTATCTTCACAGAAGGCTACATCTTTCAGAAGAATGCAGAGGACTGTCAAGAAGGAAAATTTAACACAAAGATGGGCTTTTATTGCCTATTTCTTTTAATACCTGAGTTATACTAAGGATAATGTACATATAAGAAGAATAAAACTGAGCTACAGATATAATGCTAGAAAGCAGGAATATTTCAAAAAGCAAGAACAAGAAAATACACACACACACACACAAACCAGTGTCTTCCAACAACAAATACATGATGAAGTACAGCTTCGCTCAATAATGTGATGAAATCTTACAGACCAAACACTGAGCAGAGCCAAAGCAAGACACTGAAGAATACTTACAGTATTTTACTTACAAACATTTCAGAACCAGACAAAGCTAAACTATAATAAATTCTTTACGAACACAAACATAGATGTTATAACTATTTCAAGAAAGGAAGTTACTGGCATAAAAGTCAGAAAAGTGTTTATGTCCAGAGAGAGAGAGAGAGGTACAGGCAGAGTTTTATTTCTTGACCTGGTATAGTGGCTACATGGGTGTTCATCTTCTAATCATTTTTAAAATTGCGAATGCTTATGAGTGTGTGAGTGTGTGAGTATGTGAGTGTGTGAGTATGTGTGCAATAAAGCCCTTTTAAATTTTATACCATTATGAAGAGGCCTAAAAATGAATAATGCAGTCATCATACTCTTGCAGACTTGACAGCACATGACAAAAACTCGGCTCAGGAAGATACCAGTCAGTAGAAAGGGCCAGGCACTAAAAAGCTTGGTAGAAGAACTAGGTCTTTGGCACATTCAATAGTTGAGTTTTCTGGCGAGGTGATACTGAGCACTGTTCTAATGAGGAGAACAGAGAAGTCCTGACTCATAAATTCAAGGAGAAAACCACATTCAGGGCTGAAGTTTAGGTGCATATTCTTTGAATACTTCTGACAGATTGTGTGCATGGTTCGAATCCAGAATTTCGGCACATGGTGTGGTTTCACTCAGACAACCCCGATGCCCCTTTGCCACCCCACTAGGAAAGAAGCAACAAGGGATCTGTTCACAGCTGGATCGCAGTCCAGCTCTTTTCAAGAAGCCACCTATCTTTTCATCAGCGCTTCCTGTAACTGGTCCCTTGTTCTTACAGATGAAAAAACAAGAGAAAACTTGATAACGGTTTTAATAAGAGAAAGTGATGCTGGTTTCTATCAAGTATGAATAACTTATTTTAAGTACCAGGGAGGCAGCAAAGGCAGGGCCTGGGGTCAAAGGCTTCCCCAGTATCCGAAGGTAACCAGCAGAGATGGTTGGGGAAGCTCTTCAAGAGAGGGGCATGGAGAAGCGTGGGGTGATTCCCTCTAATTCCTGGGGCTTGATGTGATTTTCTTTCTCCTCATCTAGGTCTTCACTTTAATTTGGTCCATGGGTTGACTTCACTTGAGCTGAGGCAGTCATTGTCCATCAGAGGTCAAAGCTAATTTACAAATGTCTCCTCACTATACAGGACGGCTCAGAGCCCTACTGGGTGTGTTGGTAATTCCTTTTACATCACTTCTTTGAACACTTAAAGTACGGAGATAATATTTTATGACCAAGATATTTTTATTACCAAAAGGCATTCAGTTCAGTTCAATTCAGTCGCTCAGTCGTGTTCGACTCTTTGGGACCCCATGAATCGCAGCAAGCCAGGCCTCCCTGTCCATCACCAACTCCCGGAGTTCACCCAGACTCACAGCCATCTAGTCAGTGATGCCATCCAGCCATCTCATCCTCTGTCGTCCGCTTCTCCTCCTGCCCCCAATCCCTCCCAGCATCTGAGTCTTTGCCAATGAGTCAACTCTTCGCATGAGGTGGCCAAAGTACTGGAGTTTCAGCTTCAGCATCATTCCTTCCAAAGAAATCCCAGGGCTGATCTCCTTTAGAATGGACTGGTTGGATCTCCTTGCAGTCCAAGGGACTCTCAAGAGTCTTCTCCAGCACCACAGTT
>NW_011494934.1:2449789-2453429 GCF_000754665.1 Bison bison bison
TGGCTGCAGTCACCATCTGCAGTGATTTGTTTCTTTTTCTTATTGATATTTTAAACTAAGCATTACTCTTATTATTTATAAAATTTCATTTCATTTTGCCCTTGATTTCCACTTATTTTGAGTAACATCTTACTCCCTTTTCAATCTTATAATTTCTGTAACTTATCTTCCTGTCTTCATTATGTAGCTTCAGTTTTATTTTTTCCTCCTCATCCATGCACAGCAGTGTGTACTGTTATTCTCCCTTCTACAGGCACATAAGTATAAATACAATATAACTTGCCAAACAATATAAGTAGATGAATTAAACTAAAGCACTCCTTTGCCTGGATGTTTTCATACACTGTCAACCTGACTTTGGCTTTATATTCAGTCTCTTCTAAGTAGATATTTTAAATTATTATTGTTAATAGTAAATATCTGAACCACTATTTGCATTTTTTGAGCTGAAAATTTATCATTTTAGATTTAAATAAACCATATCCAATTCAATCTAATCCAATTTGATTGTCATTTAAAGAAAGTAAAAGTCACTCAGTCATGTCTGACTTTTTGTGACCCCATGGACTGTACAGTCCATCATATTCTCTAGCCCAAGAATACTGGAGTGGGTAGCCTATCCCTTCTCCAGCAGATCTTCCTGACCCAGGCATCAAACCGGGGTCTCCTGCCTTGTAGGTGGAATCTTTACCAAATGAGCTATCAGGAAAGCCCCTGATTATGTTAAGAATACTTGATCAAACTTCAGATCAGGTAAGAGTCAAAGAAGAATTGTCAATATAAGTACTCTAATGTGACTTCAAGTACACATTTAAACAGCTTATTCTATAAATGATGTTTTGGGCTATGAACTTACTGCATTTGTGAATATCACAGTTTGAAACACTCTATTGTTTAATGGTCAATTCAAACTTGCCTTATGAAATTCTTGCCGTTGGAATGCCATTATCATCATATTTATCCTGTAAAGACTATATTTGCTTACCCCATCGGGTTATAACTTATGTAACAGTTCTTTTTCACAAAGAATCAAGGACTCCACTTGTTAGCTGGCTACACAGAATAAAAGGTAAACATTACCTTTGCTATGTGTGGATCACAATAAACTGTTGAAAATTCTGAAAGAGATGGGAATACCAGACCACCTGACCTGCATCTTGAGAAACCTGTACGCAGGTCAGGAAGCAACAGTTAGAACTGGACATGGAACAACAGACTGCTTCCAAATAGGGAAAGGAGTACGTCAAGGCTGTATATTGTCACCCTGCTTATTTAACTTATATGCAGAGTACGTCATGAGAAACGCTGGGCTGGAAGAAGCACAAGCTAGAATCAAGATTGCCAGAAATATCAATAACCTTAGATATGCAGATGACACCACCCTTATGGCAGAAAGTGAAGAGGAACTGAAAAGCCTCTTGATGAAACTGAAAGAGGAGAGTGAAAAAGTTGACTTAAAGCTCAACATTCAGAAAACTAAGATCATGGCATGTGGTCCCAACACTTCATGGGAAATAGATGGGGAAACAATGGAAACAGTGTCAGACTTTATTTTTGGGGGGCTCCAAAATCACTGCAGATGGTGACTGCAGCGATGAAATTAAAAGACGCTTACTCCTTGGAAGGAAAGTTATGACCAACCTAGATAGCATATTCAAAAGCAGAGACATTACTTTGCCAACAAAGGTCCATCTATTCAAGGCCATGGTTTTTCCAGTGGCCATGTATGGATGTGAGAGCTGGACTGTGAAGAAAGCTGAGTGCTGAAGAATGGATGCTTTTGAACTGTGGTGTTGGGGAAGACTCTTTAGAGTCCCTTGGACTGCAAGGAGATCCAACCAGTCCATTCTGAAGGAGATCAGCCCTGGGATTTCCTTGGAAGAAATGGTGCTAAAACTGAAACTCCTGTATTTTGGCCACCTCATGCAAAGAGTTGACTCATTGGAAAAGACTCTGATTCTGGGAGAGATTGGGTGCAGGAGGAGAAGGGGACGACAGAGGATGAGATGGCTGGATGGTATCACCGACTTGATGGACATGAGTTTGGGTAAACTCCGGGAGTTGAGGATGGACAGGGAGCCCTGGTGTGCTGGGATTCATGGGGTCACAAAGAATTGGACACGACTGAGCAACTGAACTGAAGTAAAATGTAAACACTAACAGTGTAAGCTCAGGGTGGCCAGGCTCCGAGAACAATTTGCACCCCAGTGCTTCCTGGCCTCATGAGGCCAGCGGGGCTGGAAAGCAGGACCTGGGATCAATATGAGCCCAAACAATGACTCCACGTGAGAGCGGTATTAGCCCCACCTTCAACAAGACAGCAGGGGAGAAGGACACATGCACATCTTCTCCTGTGAGAACTCCAAAACTGCAACTAACCGCTGAACAACCATCTACAGGAGAATGTCAGATCCCCCCAAAATAAGATACCCCATGTCCAAGGGCAAAGGGAAACCCTAACAAGATGGCAGGAGGGGAAAATCATGTTTAGAATCAAAACCATACCTATCAGAGATGCTCAGAGGGCTCAATCAAAACTGTGTACACACCAGGACCCAGAGGCCCACAGAGACTGAGCCAGACCTGCCATTGAGTGCTTCAGCGTCTCCTGTGGAGGCACAGGTCATCAGGGGCCAGCTGCGAGGACAGGGCCTCTGGCTGCAGCAGACCTGGGAGGCACCATGTGTGGCACAAGTCCTCTTGGAGAACATTGAAAGATGAACCTCCCAGACTGCTGGTGCCCAATATACTACTGGAGAAGAGTGGAGAAATAGCTCCAGAAAGAATGTAGAGGCTGAGCCAAAGAGAAAACAATGCCAAGTTGTGGAGGTGACTAGTGTTAGAAGTAAAGTCCGATACTGTAAAATCTATATTGCATAGAAACCTGCAATGTCAGGTCCACGAATCAGGTAAACAGGAAGTGGTCAAATAGGAGATGGCAAGAGGGAACACCGACATTTCAGGAATCAGTGAACTAAAATGGATCTGAATAGGCCAGAACTTGCACATGTTCAAGCTGGATTTAGAAAAGGCAGAGGAACCAGAGATCAAATTGCCAACATCCGTTGGATCACTGAAACAGCACGAACATTCCAGAAAAAACATCTACTTGTCCTTCATTGAGTATGCTAAAGCCTTTGACTGTGTGGATCACAACAAACTATGGGAAATTCTTCAAGAGATGGGAATGCCAGACCACCTTACCTGCCTCCTGAGAAATCTGTATGCAGGTCAAGAAGCACCAGTTAGAACCAGACATGGAACAATGAACTGGTTCCAAACTGGAAAATCAGTACATCAAGGCTGTATACTGAAACCTGCTTATTTAACTTAAAGCAGAGTACATCATGAGAAATGCCGGGCTGGATGAAGCACAAGCTGGAATCAAAGACTGCTGGGAGAGATATCAATATGCAGATGACACCATCCTTATGGCAGACAGCAAAGAGGAACTAAAGAGCCTCTTGATGAAAGTGAAAGAAAAAAAGTGAAAAAGTGAAAGTGAAAAAGAAAGTGAAAAAGCTGGCTTAAAACTCAACATTCAAAAAACTACAACCATGGAATCCAGCCCTGTCACTTTATGGCAAATAGATGGGGAACCAATGGAAACAGTAGAGACTTTATTTTCTGGGCTCCAAAA
>NW_011494934.1:2453529-2455570 GCF_000754665.1 Bison bison bison
GGACTTGGGCAAACTCCAGGAGATACTGAAGAACAGGAAAGCCTGGAGTGATGCAGCCCATGGGTTGAAAAGACTCACACATGACTTAGCGACTCAACAAGAAGAATTCACATCCAAACATAACTACTCTAAAAAGAAAAGCTTTGATTACGTGGACTTTTGTTGGCCAAGTGATATCTCTACTTTGTAATATACTGTCTAGGTTTGAAGTAGAAGTATATGTTCTTCTGGACCATGAAGGTCAGCAATCTGATCTCTGGATCTCTGGCTTCATTGAAACCTCGCATGTACATCTGCAAGTTCTCGGTTCATGTATGCTGAAGCCTAGCTTGAAGGCTTTTGAGCATAACCTCACTAATGTGTGAAATGAGCATAGGTGTACATTTGTTTGTATATTTTTTAGCATTGCTCTTCTTTGGGATTAGAATTAAAACTGCTCAGTTTTCAAATTTGCTGACATATTGAGTATAGCATTTTAACAGCATCATCTTTTAGGATTTAAAATCGCTCAGCTGGGAATCTCATCAACTCCTCTAGCTTTGTTTGTAGTGATGCTTCCTGAAGCCCACTTGAATTCACATTCCAGAATGTCCCGATTCTAGGTGAGTGACCACACTATCGAGGTCATCAGGGTCATGAATATCATTTTTGTATAGTTCTTCTGTGTATTCTTGCCACCTCTTCTTAATCTCTTCTGCTTCTGTTAGGTCCTTATTGTTGCTGCCCAGATCATATAAAAAGTCTCAAATTTTAAAATACTGAAATCATACAAAGCACCTTTACAAACCACAATGGGATAAAACTAGAAATAACCTACAGAAAACCTAAAAATTTCATAATATGCAGAGGTTAAACAACTATTTGGATCTATGAAGAAATTAAAATCATGATGAAAAGTACATTGACACAAATAAACACTGAAATACAACCTACACAATATACATGCAGCAAAAGCAATCCTAAGAGGAACATCTTTAGCATAAATGGTTCCCTTTAGAACAAGAAAAATATCAAATGAACAAGCTTACACCTAAAGGACTCTAAGAATAAGGACAAAGCACAATGTTAGAAGGAAGAGAGTAACAGATATTAAAGCAAATATCTAGACTGAAAGAACAGTATAAAAGATCCATAAAACTGAAAGTTCGTTCTTTGAAAAGATAAAATTTACAAACATTCAGCTATATCAATCAAGATAAAATGACAGATTAAAGATAAAAAGGTAAGTAATATTATAAAGAAATCATGTTACATTAATACCACAGAAATACAAAGAATCATGTTACTCTGAACAACTATACACCAATGAACTGGACAACCTAAAAAATGGATAAATCCTTAGAACTATACAATCTTCCAAGAATGAAACACAATAAAGAAGAAAATCTAAATAGACTGACCGCTAGTAAAGGAATTGACTCAGTAATTACCACTCTCTGAAGAAACAAAAGTCCTTCAGATGGTTTCACTGGTGAAGTCTACCAAACATTCAAAGAACTAATATGAATCATTTTCAAACGCTTCTAAAAATATTAGTAAAGGGAACACTTCCAAACTCATTTTATGAGGCTAATACTGCTCCCCTACCAAAACCAGACAAGGACAACTACCAGAGAAGAAAATTACAAGCCAATATTCCTGAGGAACACAAATGCAAAAATCCTCCAAAAAATACTACAAATAATGATATACTGATGATACATTTAATGTGGAATTTATTCCATGGATGCAAGGATAGTTCAAAGTCTACAAATCAATGTGATACATCACATTAACAAACTGAAGAATAAAACTCATATGATCAAAATGAAGACTAAAAATCTTACTATCATCTCAATAAATCTCAAAAAAAAGCATTTGACAAATTCAGCATCCATTTATGAGGAAAACTCTCAACAAAATAGTACACGGGAATGTACATCAACGTAATAAAGGCCACTGACAAGCCCACAGCTAACACTATTCAGTTCACTTCAGTTCAGTTGCTCAGTCATGTTTGACTCTTTGCGACCCCATGAATCGCAGCATGCCAGGCCTCCCT
>NW_011494934.1:2455670-2456341 GCF_000754665.1 Bison bison bison
TCAAAAAACTACAACCATGGAATCCAGCCCTGTCACTTTATGGCAAATAGATGGGGAACCAATGGAAACAGTAGAGACTTTATTTTCTGGGCTCCAAAATTACTGCAGATAGTGACTGCAGCCATGAAAATAAAAGATGATTGTTCCTTGGAAGAAAAAGCTATGAACAACCTAGACAGCATATTAAAAGTAGAGACATTACCACAAAGTTCCATCTTGTCAAAGCTACATTTTTTCCACTAGTCATTTACGTCCAATCAAGAGTTGGACCATAAAAAAGGCTCAACATTGAAAAAGTGATGTTTTCAAATTGTAGTGCTGAAGACGACTCTTCAGAGTCCCTTGGATTGCAAGCAGATCAAACTAGTCAATCCTAAAGGAAATAAACCCTGAATATTCACTGGAAGGACTGATGCTGAAGCTGAAGCTCCAATACTTTGGCCACCTGATTCAGAGAGCCAACTCATTGAAAAAGACCCCGATGCTTGGAGAGACTAAGGGTAGGAGAAGAAGTGGGTGACAGAGGATGAGATGGTTGGATAGCATCACTGAGTCAATGGACATGACTTGGGCAAACTCCAGGAGATACTGAAGAACAGGAAAGCCTGGAGTGATGCAACAAGAAGAATTCACATCCAAACATAACTACTCTAAAAAGAAAAGCTTTGATT
>NW_011494934.1:2456441-2479237 GCF_000754665.1 Bison bison bison
GGTTGGATCCCTTGCAGTCCAAGGGACTCTCAAGAGTCTTCTCCAACACCACAGTTCAAAAGCATCAATTCTTCAGCACTCAGCCTTCTTCACAGTCCAACTCTCACATCCATACATGACCACAGGAAAAACCATAGCCTTGACTAGACGGACATTTGTTGGCAAAGTAGTGTCTCTGCTTTTTGTTAAAAGCTAAAAGCTTTTCCTCTAAGATAAGAAACAAGATGAGGATGACCACTCTTGTCACTTTATTCAACCCAGTACTGGAAATCCTAGTCAGAGCAATTAGGAAAGAAAATAAATAAAATACATCTAAACTGGAATCAAGATTGCCGGAATAAACATCAATAACCTCAGATAGGCAGATGACACCACCCTACGGCAGAAAGTGAAGAGGAACTAAAACGCCTCTTGATGAAACTGAAAGAGGAGAGTGAAAAAGTTGGCTTAAAGCTCAACATTCAGAAAATGAAGATCATGGCATCTGGTCCCATCACTTCATGGGAAATAGATGGGGAAACAGTGGAAACAGTGTCAGACTTTATTTTTTGGGGCTCCAAAATCACTGCAGATGGTGACTGCAGCCATGAAATTAAAAGACGCTTACTCCTTGGAAGGAAAGTTATGACCAACCTAGACAGCATATTCAAAAGCAGAGACATTACTTTGCCAATAAAGGTCCGTCTAGTCAAGGCTATGGTTTTTCCAGTGGTAATGTATGGATGTTAAGAGTTGGACTGTGAAGAAAGCTGAGCGCCGAAGAAATGATGCTTTTGAACTGTGGTGTTGGGAGACTTTTGACAGTCCCTTGGACTGCAAGAACATCCAACCAGTCCATTCTAAAGGAGATCAGTCCTGGGTGTTCTTTGGAAGGAATGATGCTAAAGCTGAAACTCCAATACTTTGGCCACCTCATGCAAAGAGTTGACTCATTGGAAAAGACCCTGATGGGAAGGATTGGGGGCAGGAGGAGAAGGGGATGACAGAGGATGAGATGGCTGGATGGCATCACTGACTTGATGGATGTGAATTTGGGTGAACTCCGGGAGTTGGTGATGGACGGCGAGGCCTGGTGTGCTATGGTTCATGGGGTCGCAAAGAGTCGGACATGACTGAGTGACTGAACTGAAATGAACTGAAACTGGAAATGAAGTGTATTAATAGGAAGTCTGTGAATAGCCAAAGTCATCATCATCATCATAAAGAACAAAGCTGGAGGCATCACACTCCCTGATTTCAACCTATATTACAAAGTTACATTAACTAACAGAGTATAATATTGGCATAAATACAGACACAGAGATCAGTGGAGCAGAACAGAGAGTCCAATAATAAAGCCATACATACATGGTCAATTAATTTATGACAAAAAACTAAGACTATACAATGGGGAAAGGACAGTTTCTTCAAAAAATTGTGCTGAGAAACTGTACATGGAGAAGCATGAAACTGGACCACTGCCTTACACTGCACATAAAATCTTGACTCAAAATGGATTGAAGATTTACATGTAAGATCTGAAACCATGAAACTCATACAAGAAAACATAACTGATAGTATCCTTGACACTCGTCTTGAGGATGACTTTTTTAGATCTGACATCAAGTGCAATGGCAAGAAAAGCAAAAGTCAATAAATGGACTAAATCAAACTAAAAAGCTTCTGCACAGAAAAGGAAATCATCAACAAAATAAAGGACAATTATCAACAAAATAAAGAGGCAATTTACTGAATAGTAGAAAATATTTGCAAATCATAATTAGATTTAATATCCAAAATATATTAAAAACCCATACAACTCTATATCCAAAAAAAAATTCCACTGAAATATAGGCAGAGGTTCTTAATAGAAATTCTCCCCCAAAAGACACAGAAAAACAAGACATGAAATAATGCTCAGTATCACTAATCATCACAGAAATGGAAAGCAAAACCACATTGATATAACACCTCACACTTAGCCAGAACAGCTTTCAGGAAAAAAAACCCAAAAAACAAAAAACAGGTAATGATAAATGTTGGTGAGAATGTGGAGAAAAGAAAACTATTATCCACTGCAGGTGAGAAAGCAAATTGGTGCAGTCACTATGTAAGGGAATATGGAGTTTCCTCAAGAAATGTAAAATACTGTATGATTCAGCAATTCCACCTTTGGGTATTTATACAAAGAAAATAACAGCACTAACTCAAAAAGGTATATGCCCCTCTATGTTCACTGCAGCGTTATTTACAACAGCCAATTTACATAAAGATGTAAGTGAATGCATAAAGAAAATGTAACACACACATAAATGCACACATATCCACAGGAGTATCATCCAGCTACCCGGAAAGAAGGCAATCCTGCCACTGACGACAACACGCATGAGCCCGAGGGCATTGTGCTAAGTTTGAAGTCAGATAGAAACAGACAAATATTATATAACCTCACTTACATGTGGATATGAAAGTAAAACAAAATAAAACCCAAGCTCATAGACACAGAGACCATGCTGGTGATGCCAGAGCTGAGGGTGGGGAGTGGGCAAAATGAGTGTAGGGAGTCCACAGGTACAAACCTTCAGTTTTAAAATAAATAAATGGGATGTGTGCACAGCATGGCAAATACAATTAATACCGTATTGTGTATTTGAAAGTTTTAAGAGTGTAAACCTCAGGCATATTCTTCAGTATGTCTTTTTATTTTCTCCTTTGAAAGTTCTATCTGCTTACATTTTTCTCACTCAAATTAACGTATTAATAACCTGTGATCAGTATGCATTATATAATTAAAATAATACATAGTATTCTACATATTGAAACTTTTGATAATTAAGGAATATAAGAAATATTTATTTGTGGATTCTTCAAAGAAGAGTTATCATATAGATTGACAGCAGCTGTTATATATTCCAGTGCTGTGTTTTCCAAGAATCATTCATAATTAACTGAAAACTGAAGCACAACTACTCAGGGAAAACATAAATGGAAGAAAATAAAAGCTATAAGTAATATGTTTTAACTTTAACCTCACAGAAAATCATTGTTATCATTATGTAATACCCTCTTTTGAACAGGAATGAGATATATTTCCATACATACCTCGCAGGATTCTAAAACACACAGTTTCATAGAGTATAAAAGCTTATTAATTGCCTGCCAAAGATCTTAGAAATCAAGTATACACTTTAAATAGTTATTGCGTAGTCTAAAATTAGCAAAAAATAGCTGATTGTTGCATATCCTTAGTTGCATAAACAAACACTATTTTAAATATACTACATAGGCATTTTTATCAAATATACCTTCCTATTGCTAAAATATATTATTAAAGGTTTGCTCTTGCTGCTGTTTAGTTGCTCAGTCATGTCCGACTCTTTGCAACCCCATGGAGTATTGCCTCCCAGGCTCCTCTGTCCATAGGATTCTCCAGAGAAGAATACTGGAGTGGGTTGCCATTTCCTTCTCCAAGGTTTGCTCCTAGGGTGGCTTACTTTAAATGTCCTTCCATAGAATACTTTGAAATTGCCTCATCATCTATGGAAGCTGTAAAGCTTATCATAAACAATATATCAAAATATACTTTATAGAGTTCATTATGCTAGAATGCATTCTGAGTATTCTCTGTAGATTAACTCATTCAATCCTCTTAGCAATCTTATGAAGTATGTATGACTCTGTTCAGTTTAGTTCAGTTGCTCGTGTCCATGTGACATGGGTTCTTTGTGACCCCATGAATCGCAGCACGCCAGGCCTCCCTGTCCATCACCAACTCCTGGAGTTCATTCAAACTCATGTCCATTGAGTCAGTGATGCCATCCAGCCATCTCATCCTCTGTCGTCCCCTTCTCCTCCTGCCCCCAGTCCCTCCCAGCATCAGAGTCTTTTCCAATGAGTCAACTCTTTGCATGAGGTGGCCAAAGTATTGGAGTTTCAGCTTTAGCATCAGTCCTTCCAAAGAACACCCAGGACTGATCTCCTTTAGAATGGACTGGTTGGATCTCCTTGCAGTCCAAGGGACTCTCAAAAGTCTCCCAACACCACAGTTCAAAAGCATCAATTCTTCAGCACTCAGCTTTCTTCACAGCCCAACTCTCACATCCATACATGACCACTGGAAAACCATAACCTTGACTAGACAGACCTTTGTTGGCAAAGTAATGTCTCTGCTTTTGAATATGCTATCTAGGTTGGTCATAATTTTCCTTCCAAGGAGTAAGCATCTTTTAATTTCATGGCTGCAATCACCATCTGCAGTGATTTTGGACCCCCAAAAAATAAAGTCTGACACTGTTTCCACTGTTTCCTCATCTATTTCCCATGAAGTGATGGGACCAGATGCCATGATCTTCATTTTCTGAATGTTGAGCTTTAAGCCAACTTTTTCACTCTCCTCTTTCAGTTTCATCAAGAGGCGTTTTAGTTCCTCTTCACTTTCTGCCATAAGGGTGGTGTCATCTGCATATCTGAGGTTATTGATATTTCTCCCGGCGATCTTGACTCCAGCTTGTGCTTCTTCCAGCCCAGCGTTTATTATGATATACTCTGCACAGAAGTTAAATAAGCAGGGTGACAATATACAGCCTTGATGTACTCCTTTTCCTATTTGGAACCAGTCTGTTGTTCCAAGTCCAGTTCTAACTGTTGCTTCCTGACCTGCATATAGCTTTCTCAAGAGGCAGGTCAGGTGGCCTGGTATTCCCATCTCTTGAAGAATTTTCCACAGTTTATTGTGATCCACATAGTCAAAGGCTTTGGCATAGTCAATAAAGCAGAAGAAGATGTTTTTCTGGAACTCTCTTGCTTTTTTGATGATCCAGCAGAGGTATGATTACTTGCCCTCTATTACAAGACTTCGGAGAAGGTGATGGCACCCCACTCCAGTACTCTTGCCTGGAAAACCCCGTGGATGGAGGAGCTTGGTGGGCTACAGTCCATGGGGTCGCTAAGAGTCGGACACGACTGAGCGACTTCACTTCACCTATTACAAGAATAAGGAATTCAAGTTCAGACGGGTGAAGTGACTTTTCCAAGGCCACACAGTAAACAAACGAAGATAGCATTCAACCCAGACCATCTGACATCTGATTAAAGAGACTGTTTCCTTAACTACACGCCAACCTACCAAATACATGTGTATGCTTAAACAAATTCGTTTTCCAATACTGGAGACGCATCTGTAAACAATGGGATAATGTCTCTGACATCTATTTACACAGCTTTGATCAATTGTTAGAAGAAAATTAGAGTACAACTGAGCTTTAATTAAATACTCTTGAATATCCAATCATGCAATCAACTTCAATATAAGCAGTTCTGATTTTAAGCAAATAGATTTTTCCCCTCTCTTCCTGCTCACAGCAAGAGATCTAATCAAGAAGATATATTCAAATGCATTAATTTGGAGACAGATCATGGATTGTAATATAAAAGGAAACCATTAGTAACATACAAAAAACAAAGTCAAATAAGGATATATTATGATGCTTCTGTATTAGAAAAAATATATTTCATTTCTGAACATTTCTTTCTATATTTGTGACCTATTTATATACTGATTTTCATTTTAAAAATTCAGGGTATCTATGACTTTTATTTTCTCTTTAATAGCAGTAATCCTCCATTAATGGGGCCAAATACTTTTAGTATTAGTCCCCAAAATCTGAGTTTTAATTACTTTTTACATTATAAAAGTAATAGCCTTGGCACTCAGTATAAGCTTTAGATTAATACATTATTGTCTATGTTTACACATTATTGTCTGGGGGATTTTCGTAGAAACTAATACCTGTGGCGTTAATATGTCTCCAGTCAATAGTGATGTCAAAGCTTGTGAAATGGTATTGACTAACTTGCCTTTACATTTTATTCTCTGGCACGAGGCAAGTGCCTTCTTTATCTCTCCTCAAGCTCATAAACAGCTATACTTCTATGGTCATACTCTCCAAGATGCCTTCTCTGGCAGCTGCTGGCCTAGAGATCAAGGTCCAGTCCTGGTGAACTGGGACACCTTGCTCCTATTCCCTTCTTTGCAGAACATTTACTGTTCTGAACTCAGAACAAGGCTGCCAGAGCCAACAGGTGGCCTGTAAGAAGAGATCTGGACATCTACTCAAGAGTTAACCACAGAGTTTTGCCTCTTGGCACACACACACACACAAAAACACACACATACACACACACAAAATGCTAGAACATCTGCCAGGTACACCTCCACACCAATGAAAACCATCTGTCACATCTCTTCTCACCTGGGAATATTCAGTGGACATTAATGAGACTCCACATCTGATGGTGGGCAACACAAGCTGGACTGGCTCAGCAGGCACTGACTTAGCTCACTCTAACCTATACTGCAGTCCCTGGGGCCGCAAAGAGTCAGACACGACTGAGCAACTGAACTGAAGCTACACATGTCAATGCATGCCCAGCAACAGGGGTCTTCTGCTTGGCAGGACTTACATTTCTAATGTCACCAACTGCAAGAGCATATGCTATGCATTAAACTCTAAAGCTGAGAGCTTAATGACCATTTTTTTTTAAGATAAGCTGTAAATATAAAAGTCAGTCAAAGGGCTTCCCTGATGGCTCAAATGGTAAAGAATCTGCCAGCAAAGTGGGAGACCTAGCTTCAATCCCTGGGTCGGGAAGATCCTCTGGAGAAGGGAATGGCAACCCACTCCAGTATTACTGCCTCGAGAATTCTACGGACAGAGGCACCTAGGGGCCGGCAGTCCAAGGGGTTGCAAGAGTCGGACACGACTGAGCAACTAACACACACACACGTGCTACAGGGAAATCCTTTCCTTCCTTCCTTCCTCCCTCCTCCTTTTTTTTTCAGCACAGACTATAAAGGCAGCAAATCTCGTGGTGTTACACAACCAGAACTGCCAGAGTCAGCAAATTAATATAGGAAATCCAGGTACTTTGAACTTCAAGTAAACAAGGAATAGTTTTTTAGTATAAGCATGTCCCAAATACTGTATTTCACTTGGTAACTCTACATGCAACACGATTATCTAAATTTGATAACAGATATTTAAGCTGTGCTGATTAGTAGGTCAGCCTGATTTAATGGAAAGACTGGGAGACAGTACCTCAAAAGATGGCATTCTCAGCCTAATTCCACCCCCTCCCACACAATGACTCTCAGAATACCCCCCCCATCTGTGCACTCCAGTATCCTGACTTATAAAATAGAACGATGCTTTTCCTGTCAGTCTTAGGAGGATCAACTAAATGAAAAGAAGTGAAAGGATTCCAAAAACCGAATTTAAGACAACCTTAAACTATGAGTCATTATTAATCAGTATGCTTTCAATAACAAAAGTTGACATGTTATCTTTTCAAATAGAAACAAATCACAACTTAGCTGTTTGAAAATAAAACTATCCCATTAATTGCTCAAACTATTCTGGTCTGTTTCTATCCAAACCGTGCCATTAGACTACTACTGTAAAGATCATAAGGGCCTCCTTAAATAAGTAAATTCCAAACTGTAGTCTTCAATTTTAATTCTGTTCTCTTATTTCACTACAACTTCTTACCCTGTGTAAAACTGTTTTGCATATTTATCCACCAGCACTTAGGCCACTGCCTGGCACACTGCACATGTTCAATAAATATGCTCAGTAAGTAAATACACGCACATGCATGCTCAGTTCTGTCCTAGTGTGCAACCTCATGGACTGCAGCCTCCCAGACTCCTCTGTTCATGGAATCTTCCAGGCAAGAATACTGGAGTGGGAAGCCATTCCCTTCTCCAGGGGATCTTCCCGACCCAGGGATCGAACCTGCATCTCCTGCATTGGCAAACAGATTCTTTACCTCCTGAGCCAGATGGGAAGTCCTAAATAAATAAAGGTCACCAATTGGTCCTACTGTCCTCTGTAGTAGACACTAAGATGGGTCACCCAGATCTCTGTCCAATGAAACAGTTGTTGCCCCAGCTGTTAGGAATGCTCTTGGTAGATAGCCTTCAACTGCCAGGCCTTCAGAGGCTGCCTCAGCTGCAGGGAGCCATGTTATGCAAAGTGTCACCCCTTCTTAGGGTGGCCACAGTCCAGTGGAAGTAGAGTGACCTGGCCTTCGGCCCAGCCTAGGAGAACTCTGAAGGACCCTCCTAACTTCAGAGCTACCCTGAGAGGTCAGCCAAGTTGCTGCAGGGCCCATACAGCGGCTTCATTTCTCTCGCTAATCCTCCTTGCTATACCCTCCTCCACAGATTCTGACTCCAAAATCATCCTGCATGAACATCCTGCACATGACACTTCTTAGAATTTGTTTCCCAGAGACTTCCACCTGTGATAGTCTCACAACATCATCTCAGTTCAGTTCAGTTGCTCAGTCGTGTCCGACTCTTTGCGACCCCATGGACTGCAGCACGCCAGGCCTCCCTGTCCATCATCAACTCCTGGAGTTGACTCAAACTCATGTCCATTGAGTCGGTGATGCCATCCAACCATCTTATCCTCTGCCATCCTCCTCCTGCCTTCAATCTTTCCCAGAATCAGGGTCTTTTCAAATGACTGAGTTCTTCGCCAAAGTATTGGGAGTTTCAGCTTCAACGTCAGCCCTTCCAATGAACACCCAGGACTGATCTCCTTTAGGACGGACTGGTTGGATCTCCTTGCAGTCCAAGGGACTCTCAAGAGTCTTCTCCAACTCCACAGTTCAAAAGCATCAATTCTTCTGCACTCAGCCTTCTTCACAGTCCAACTCTCACATCCATACATGACCACTGGAAAAACCAACATCATCTAACAGAGATGAAATTCCCTCTTTGAAAGTCTTCATTTGTTGCCAGTCCTCTTTTCCCCTCTTATAAACATTAAGGTGCTAGAATTACCAGAGTCAAAGCCCCTGGTTCTGTTGTTTTTTAAAATTTTTAAAAAAATTTTCTCTTCAATTGAGCACAATCATTTCTATATTTCTTGATGTTAGGTGTTCCTGCACTGATCTCTAATCCACACTGCTCTTCTAAATTTCACATTTGTACCGTGTGATTTCACGTTGGTCATATGAATGGCATCCCCATTTGGAACTGTCATCTGGAAGCTGGGACACTCTTGCTGCCTTTCAATTAATTCTCCACATGCTGACCACTGATCTTTTAAAGACATAAATCAAACCACAGTATTCTTCTGCTTCAGTGACTTTCCATTGTATTTTTAGCTAAAAATTCAAATTATTTTCCATGACCTAAAAGGAGGTTGAATACTTCTCATATTAGTGAACATTTGCACTTCATACTCAATGATATTCAGAATTATTCAAACTGGGATGCTTTTAAGAGAGACACAGAGTGCTATCAGCAATTACTCCAGGACAGCAGACAATAGCCAGAATGAGCTCAGGCACTTGGAGACATACGTTCATTCCATGTAGAAGATGTTCACTACATTGTTTTGAAATTTTCTTAAGTTACAAAATGTCTACAGCTAGTTTCAATATCTTAATGTTCACAGCCTTGGAAGTGACTTAGGTCCCAAATAATGAAATGGTCAAAAAAGCAGTGGTTACATTTTGCAAGAGAAACCCATGAAGATAAGATGTTTCATGGAGTGGTGATATTTAACTAAGCTGGTTTTTCAGAGCCTTTGGGGCTCTTCTACATTACCCCTGGGCATTTTCAAAATGCATGACAACAGGCTCTTCCCAGAACCACAAAATCAAAATGTCTAGGACGGGCCCAGGCATGTGCATTGTGGAAAACCTTTCCAGGGTGAGATCCATTGCACTAATCGATGACAGACACTGTTTCAGCCACTTTTTAAGTTAAAGAGGTGAGTACTGTAACAGTGATTGTGTAGCCTTACTTGCAGTGAGAGTATTATTGGATTTAGCAATACTAAATACACCAGATTACTGAACACACTTAGCTCGATTTTCCTCTAGAACACTTCAGCAATAGTAGTTATATTTTTAGGAGTGAAGATAGAATACGATTGGCAAATGTTGATTATTTTGAGACCAGGGGTTCATTAAATGGCTGTCTATCCTTACTTTTACATACATTTAAATTTTTGATAACCAAATGCTTAAATAATAAGAGCCACTGGTAAAAACAAATGATGGATTTACTAAAATAACCAAGTCCAGTTAATTATATTTTGCAAATGACTTTAATTTAGACCCTCTCTTTACTATCCCTCTTGTCACTATCCTTACTTCAGACTTTTATTAACGCTCATCTGAAATCTGAATTTACTTTTTATTCTGATATCCTGTAATGAATATACTCATTCACTCACTCGTTCACTCTTCAAAATCCCTCTATGAAACAGGGCATCTATTTGCAAAGAACTAGGATACAAGAAGCTACTCTCCTCGTAATGTTGCCAAAGTGAGTCTTAAATCTGATCAAGCCATTTCCCAGGAAAATGAAAATAAAACTATCATCTATGAAAGAGGCGGGCAAATTTTTTCTGTAAAAGGTCAGATAAATTTATTAGGTTTTGTAGGCAATAAGGTTTCTTTTGCAACTATCCAATTGTGCCATTATAATATAAAAGCAATCATAGGTAATATATAAACAAATGTGCTCATGTGTTTCAGTTAAACAATTTTATAGCCACTGACCTGTACTGGGCTTCCCTGATGGCTCAAATGGTCAAGAATCCTCCTGTAATGCAGGAGACCTGGGTTCAATCCCTGGGTTGGGAAGATCCCCTGGGGGAAGGCATGACAACCCACTCCAGTATTCTTGCCTGGAGAATTCCATGGATAGAGGAGCCTGGTGGGCTACAGTCGATAGGGTTGCAAAGAGTTGAACACCATTGAGTGACTTAATACATAGACCTGTGTATTAAACAACCAAATTCCTTTGAAATATTAACTCAAATTACACCATGACTATGACCACACACCACCCTGGTATTTGTAATTCTTACTACAATCCCAAGTCTGGAAGCTCTTCCACATTTTCTGTGTTGCCACAGACTTGGTAAATCTTTGACTTGAGTACATATTAATACTTCAATACCCAGAACAAATTATAACTCTCTAGGTGAAGCCTTCCATGTATTCTATGCTTCCCTTGAATTTTGGTAGAGTTAATAGCATCCCATATGTGTATTATACATAAAATGCTATGAAGGCACTTATCACATATTATAGATTCTCTCAATTTTTATCCCCACCAGCATTACTGACCCTGTTAATCTGTAATTGAAAGGTCTATGGAGGGCATTTCTGGGTGCTTTAAAACACTAATATGTGTAGAACGGTGGGCTCTACCACTTCAGCCTCTCAGAGGAGATACTGCACTTCTTCAAGAAAAAGACAACCAAAGAGTACAGATAAAATTGAACCTTATTTCTCTTTTTTAAAGCCCAAAGCAATAAATATGCGAAAATAGGACCCCATGGAAATTAACAGCATGACTTATGTGTACTTCATGTATAAGCTTTCTAAAATCATTCCTTTATTCCTCTTTTTTTTTTTGGCCAAGACCCTAATGAGGTTTCCGACCACGTTTTCTTACACACAGTAAGCTGAAACTGGCCAGATGAAAGGGACAGTTAGAAGTCAGGTTATCCATCCCTCTTCTCTTAGGACAAAGCATTCCTAACACACCAGGAAAAGGAGAAATTACCCTATTTTTAGGAGTCTCAGGAGGGAGTGATTTTACAACCTCCTCTGGTAATCTGTTCTAATGCTTAACAAATTTTGCTGTCAGAAAACAATCTTCCTAAGTCCCTTATGCTGCAGAATAAAATCATTTTTCTTGCCCTGTTCTTGGGGGAGATAGAAAATAGCTTACATTACATTGTGAAAGAGACCTGAATATGTTTAAAAACTGTATAAAATTTTCCCTATCTGTGCTCATCCTTTTAGATATTTTCATTTCTTGAACCAATAATCCTGTTTCCAAACTGCAAGTGTTTGAAATATAATTCCACATATTTATTCTTTTGTCTAACTTACTAATACTGAATAACAGCTTATGCAGACTGGCTTTCTTTCCCTACCTTTTATAAAAATAAGAATTACTCATCAGAAGGCACAGTTCTAATTATTAAGTGGAATTTTAAAATGAGAATTGAAAATTCACCTCCTATCATTTGCTTAGCCCCTGAGCAATAATGTTCCCTCAGCAAAGTTTTTCTAAACTGAGAAGATTCTTCAGATATCCATTTTATATAGCAATATCTCACTGAAAATAAACAAACATGGTGTTGTCTAAAATAGGAGATTTGAAAATTCATGAAATTTTAATGTTTCACCTTGAAAGTGAAAAAACATATAGCAGGAATGGTGATAATTCACAGAATACCCTTTCTTTCATGTTCAAGGCACCCAGGTTCACTTTAATCAAAAGGGTGAAGGAATAACTGAGGGAAGGAATTCTTACTTATGTCCAGGTCTTATTCTTCCCTTCACAACCTATGAGACTTTCTTTTTCTTTCTCATTTAAGATTAAAATACCTTCTGGAGAAGTCCCTCGGACTGTAAAGAGATCAAATCAGTCAATCCTAAAGGAAATCAACCTTGAGTATTCACTGGAAGGACTGTTGCCGAAGCTCCAATACTTTGGCCACCTGACGTGAACAGCCGATTCACTGGAAAAGACCCTGATGATGGGAAAGACTGAAGGCAAAAGGAGAAGGGGGGCAGAGGATAAGGTGGTTAGATAGCATCACTGATTCAACGAGCATGAATCTGAGCAAACTCGGGGAGACAGTGAAGGACAAGGAGGCCTGACGTGCTGCAGTCTATGGGGTCAAAAAGAATCAGACACGACTTAGTGACTGACCAACAGCAACATGATCGCTCTACTTGGCTGTAGTAACTTACATTCCTGCCAACAGTGTAGAACCTCGTACTCAGTCGCTCAGTCGTGTTTGACTCTCTGCAACCCCCTGGACTGTAGCCCACCAGCCTCCTCTGCCCAGGGAATCTTCCCCTGCAAGAACACTGGAGTGGGGTACCATTTCCTATTCCACGGGATCTTCCCAACTGAGGGATAGAACCTGCATCTCTCGTGTCCCTTGCACTGACAGGCAAATTCTTTACCACTGGCACCACCTGGGAAGGCAAACAATGTAGGAGGGTTCCCTTTCTTCCACATCCTCACCAGTGTTTATTGTTTGTAGATTTTTTGATGATGGCCATTGGAACTGGTGTGAAGTGATATCTCATTGTAGTTTTGAGCTGCAATTTTCTAATAATTAGCAGTGCTGAACATCTTCTCATGTACCTCGTGGCCATTTATATGTATTCTTTGGAGATATGTCTATTTAGGTCTTCAGCCCATTTTTTGATTGGGTTCTTTATTTTTTGAATATTGAGCTGCATGAGCTGCTCATAAATTTTGGAGACTAATTCCTTGTCAGTCACATCATTTGCAAATATTTTATCCCAATCTATGGGGTGTCTTTTCATTTTGTTTATTGGTTCATTTGCAGTGCAAAAGTTTTTGAGTTTAAGTAGGTCCCATTTGATTATTTTTTGCTTTGATTTCCATTATTCAGGAGACAGATACTGTCTGTCTGTGGTGATTTTTTTTTCTTTTTTTTTTTTTCTGTGGTGATTTATGTCACAGAATGTTTGGCCTATGTTTTCCTCTTGGGGATTTATAGTGGTCAGTCTCATATTTAAATCTTTAGCCCACTGTGAGCTTGTTTTTGTTCATGGTGTTAAAGGTTGATCTAATTTCATTTTTTTTTTTAGCTGTCCTTTTTTCCTGGCACCATTTGTTTCCATCTTCTTTGATTTCTTTCATTAGCATGTTACAGTTTTCTTAGTACAGGTCTTTTATCTCCTCAGGTAGATTTATTCCTAGTAATTTTATTCTTTTTGGTCTAATGATACACAGAACTGTCTCCTGAATTTCTCTTTTTGATCTTTCATTGTTAGTGTATAGAAATACAACAGATTTCTGTGTATTAATTTTATAACCTGAAACTTTACCAAATTCATTGATGAGCTCTAGTAGTTTTCTGGTAGCATCTATGTATAGTATCATATCATCTGCAAATGAGGCTTCCCAGGTGGCTCAGTGGTAAAGAATCCACCTGCCAATGCAGGAGACACAGAAGATGCAGATTTAATCCCTGGGTCAGAAAGATCCCCTGGAGTAGGAAATGGCAACTCATTCCAGTCAGTATTCTTGCCTAGAAAATTTCATGGACAGAGGAGCCATGGACAGTTCACAGGGTTGCAAAGAGTTGGATGTGACACGGATTTGATCCCTGGTCGGGGATGATCCCACAGGCCTAGATGTGTGGGCTTCAGCAGTTATGGCACACGCGCTCAGCAGTCACAGCTTGTGGGCTCTAGAGTGCTGGCTCAGCAGTTGTGGTGCACGGCCTATGTTTCTCCATACCACGTGGGAGCAAACCCATGCCCCCTGCACTGGCAGGCAGATTCTGAATCACTAGGCCACCAGGGAAGCCTCCCATTGCCTTCCTGCCTCTTGTTTTTGATGAAAAATCAGATGTTCATCATGTCATTGTGTCATCTCTTGCTGCTTTAAATACATGTCTCTTTGCTATCAATAGGTTGACTATATTGTGTTTCTCTGTGTGTGTATCTGTATTTATCCTATTTGACCTTCACTGATTCTTTGCAAAATGTCAATGAATAGTTTTCTTTTTTTTTCATCAAATTTAGATTTGTTTTTTCCAGAAAGCCTCTATTACCAGAATTAAGAAGTGACTCCCAAAATTTTAACTGGAATCATTTATAAATTGATGAATCTAGTTCACAGAACATAAAATTTCACCAAATATATATATTTACAGATCAACGGAAGAGAATTGACATCCTTACCATACCAAGTAAGCTACTGATACAGCTGCCCATTTAATTATTTTACATCCTTTTATTTTTTTTTTTTCCATAGAGATCTTATATAAATCTTCTGGGTTTCTTCATGTATTTATATTGCCAGTGTAAGTGAACTTTTTTTCCTATCCAATTTGTTAATTGGTCATTACTGGTATGAGAAGCTTTGAATCTGAATAATGACTTTTTATAGCTATGACATTTCCAAAATTCTGACTTTACATCTAAGAACCTGGTTAAATTCTTATGTTTCTAACATGTATATTCTCTTGGATTTACATCAATTAAGCATACTAACTACAAATATGAACAGTTTTATCTCTTCTTTTCCAATTCTTAATATGTATTTCCTTTCCTAGGTAATACAATATCACCTAGTATCTACAGTAAAATGATGTATAGAAGGAGTGATACCTGGCATCTCTATACTATTTCTTATTTTCAAATAGGATTGTTTGAAATTGATTATCCAACACCTCTATTTTAGAGCAATGTTAGAGTATTAATTGATATAGCTGATTCACTAGTATAGCCTCTAAAGGAAGATGCTGATAATTTATTCAATATATATTATTACGGATATTCTGCAATCAAAGTTAGCATTATTACAATTTTCTCTTAGTGAGGGTTTGCTGATTTAAGTAATCAGGCAAGAATACAATATGAGCTGTTACTATGACAGTTATTTAAAATTTCGCTAATGACTTCTATATTCCTCATAAAAAGCTCTTCACTATTTCTCCCTTTAGTGAACTTTCCCAACTGTTTCAACTTAAAAAATTAAGGAAACAGTTTAACCAAATAATTCCCAAGCTATACTTTTTTGCTTTTTTCTGCTCTGAAACAGAAATAGTCAATGCTTAAAGAGACACTTCAGTTTGTTAAGCAAGAGATGTCAAAGGCAGAAACAGAACGAAACACTGGTTGTGCATCAAATGTTTTTGCGCCTCTCATGCAAAATTAAATAAAACTAAATATGCCACAGATACTGAGCTTCAAAAAATGCACATCTGATGAGAACTATCAGGGCAATTCTGAGGTCCAGTGAGAACTGGGGATCTGGGACAAAATGAACAAAACTGATGTCAACTTACATCAACTAGAGGAAGAAGGAGAGCTGCTTGCTTTCTATCTAGCTCCTTATTTTTCCACTTTTTCCTAATCCATTTCTTCCAAGCTATATTTGCTATGTTATTCTTATCCTAGGACCAAAGGATTTCCTTATAAAGAAAATTAAACTGAAAACTCTACTCACTTCCCCTGCTCCCCAAAACTAGTAATGTCTCTCGTAGTCTCACAAAAATAAACTAGCCAGTGTCCAGCAATGCATGCATACACAGTCTCCTACATGTCTTGCTTTCGCTTGTCCCTTTTACCGCACTCCTTTACAGAACCATGTAAGAGAGTCTGATTAGAGTAGAGGAAAGAACAGTGAAACATGAGAAGTTAGTTTCTATTCTGTGCCCTATACAGTTTTTCCTCCATGACTGCTTACTCTATTTGTTAGGCCTCCCCTCATTCCCTAGTTTATTAAACCATTATACCTCTGTGTTATGTGTTACACCTGACCTGCCTCTTGAGAAACCTATATGCAGGACAGGAAGCAACAGTTAGAAATGGACATGGAACAACAGACTGGTTCCAAATAGGGAAAAGAGTACGTCAAGGCTGTATATTGTCACCCTGCTTATTTAACTTCTATGCAGAGTACATCATGAGAAACGCTGGGCTGGAAGAAGCACAAGCTGGAATCAAGATTGCCGGGAGAAATATCAATAACCTCAGATATGCAGATGACACCACCCTTATGGCAGAAAGTGAAGAGGAACTAAAGAGCCTCTTGATAAAAGTGAAAGAGAAGAGTAAAAAGTTGGCTTAAAGCTCAACATTCAGAAACCTAAGATCATGGCATCTGGTCCCATCACTTCATGGCAAATAGATAGGGAAACAGTGGAAACAGTGACAGATTTTATTTTTGGGAGCTCCAAAATCACTGCAGATGGCGATTGCAGCCATGAAATTAAAAGACACTTACCCCTTGGAAGGAAAGTCATGACCAACCTAGACAGCATATTAAAAAGCAGAGACATTACTTTGCCAACAAAGGTCTGTCTAGTAAAAGCTATGGTTTTTTGGTTTTTCCAGTAGTCACGTATGGATGTAAGAGTTGGACTATAAAGAAAGCTGAGCGCCGAAGAATTGATGCTTTTGAACTGTGGTGTTGGAGAAGACCCTTGAGAGTCCCTTGGACTGCAAAGAGATCGAACCAGTCCATCCTAAAGGAAATTAGTCCTGAATATTCATTGGAAGGACTGATGTTGAAACTGAAACTCCAATACTTTGGCCACCTGACGCGAAGAACTAATTCATTTGAAAAGACCCTGATTTTGGGAAAGATTGAAGGCAGGAGAAGGGGACGGCAGAGTATGAGATGGTTGGATGGCATCACCGACTCAATGGACATGAATTTGAGCAAATTCTGGGAGTTGATGATGGATAGGGAGGCCTGGTGTACTGCAGTCCATGGGGTCGCAAGAGTCGGACACGACTGAGTGACTGAACTGAACTGGACAGCGACTCAGGTCTAGTACCCACAAGCTGTGGTCCACAGTTCTGATTTGCTTTGAGACAAATCCTCACCAGGATTTTTAATGATGAATTGGCTTTTATGTGTCATCTCTCCCTCCAGAGAGAGCTGCATTAATAATAAAATAATAGAATTTGCATAAGGCTTCAACAATTTACAAAGTGCCTCCTACAAACACCATTTTATCCTTCCCTAATCCATTTTTAAATAATAAAATGCATTTGCAGAGGTTACATGACTTGCTGGTAAGTGAAATACCCTCTCACTTCCCACTCCTAATCCCTAGTGATTTCCTATGTTTATCTGATGGATAAATTGTGGGGTGTGTGAAAGTCACTCAGTCATGTCTGACTCTTTGTGACCCCATGGACTATATAGTCCATGGAATTCTCTAGGCCAGAATACTGGAGCGGGTAGCCTTTCCCTTCTCCAGGGTATCTTTGCAACCCAGGGATTGAACTCAGGTCTCCTCCATCGCAGGAAGATTCTTTACCAGCTGAGCCACAAAGGAAGCCCCAAATTGTAGGGAGAGTATATTATTCATAAAGGTAACTGGGATAGGAGGAAAAGCTATGGACACTTTCTAACAATCTTCAGTCCTGAGTCAGCAATTGCCTTGCCACTGATTTCTTGGAAATTCTGGATAATTAGCTCATTAGAAAGTAAAAGGAAGAAGTAGGATTTATGAGAGTTTCCTAGGATGGCAACTGAACAGGACCCCAGATGGTTGGTTATATTTCCTCTTCTATTTATCATGGGGTATAAAGGGAGAAATAATGCATGTAAATACGGTACTCTGAAAAAACAACCTCGGGCAAGTCAATTCAATGTGCCATTCACATTTAACAATGCTCAGCATCCAGTCATTTGCTGTTACTTACCAGACTGCAAGTTTTAAAAGAGCTTCTTAATAACTTCTGTGATTGAATTGTTATTCTGCCAGCTTTAACTGACACTCCTGCACCTAAGAATGTACAGTATTTCTTCAGTATTAATTTCCTTTGTATTTAATTAATTCATAGAGAATGAAGCCTTGTGTTCATAGACTTGAAATGCATTAAGGAGATACATTCATCTATTTTTAAATAGCATTTGCCCATAAACAGAAAATCTGTCCTGGTTGCTAGGTCACGTCATGTCAACCTAATAGCTGCCAAAAACAGACGGCAAGAGATAGCTAACAGTGGGTGCTTTAACTAGCCAACACACAAACACAACACTGAGAGATTAAGTGTTCATTTCAGCACCTGAAAACTTCAAGACTCACACCAAAGCATCTCAAAAAATGTATCTGATCAGTTACTAAATGGTATGTGTGTGTGTGTGCATACACGTGCATGTACATTTTATTTTTTAAAAAGAACACCTCTCTAGCTCAGTGGTGCTCCATGATACTGAGCTTTAGAATCAAAGTGAAACTTTTAAAGATACCAGGTGCCCCCAAATTCCATTTCAGTGGGTCTGGCATGAGATTCAGGCACAAGTATCTTTTTTAAAAAAACAGGTTAAGGACTATTCTCCACTTTGTGTCAGTTAGTAGCAATTATGTGAAGACAAATTCTACACTCAAAATTCTCTACAATTCTCTCCAACTTGATGTCTCTTATGTCAATCATTTAAGATTAGTTTGCTAAAAAAGGAAGTTTCAGTACTGTTTTCTAAGGAACTCATCTCTTGGCAAAAGACTGCAACTAAGCTAAGTAAATATATTTGTAAGTAACTATGTATGTCTTTAGGGGTTTCCCTGATGGCTCAGACAGTAAAGCATCTGCCTGCAGGAAACCCGGGTTCATCCCTGGGTCAGGAAGATCCCCTAGAGAAGGAAATAGCAACCCACTCCAGTATCCTTGCCTGGAGAATCCCATGGACAGAGGAGCCTAGTAGACTATAGTCCATGGGATCGCAAAGAGTCGGACACGACTGAGCAACTTCACTTATTCACTTATGTATGTCTTCATTTAAACATGCCGCCAATTAGTGTTTGTAAAAAGTCGCTCAGTCATGTCCGACTCTGTGACCCCATGGACTATAGCCCACCAGGTTCCTCTGCATGAATTCTCCAGGCAAGAATACTGGAGTGGATTGCCATCTTCTTCTCCAGGGGATCTTCCTGACTCAGGGACCAAATCTGGGTCTCCTGCATTGCAGGCAAATTCTTTACCCTCTGAACCACCAGGGAAGCCCCCAATTAGTGTTTAAGTGTTCTTATTTTATTATTTGATTTTACTCTGAAGCAATGAAAAAAAGATCAGATTGATGACATTTACTTTCTAGTATTTTCCTTAACTTTGTGTTCTTTTTTTAAAAAAGTGCTGCTCATAAAATAACAGAAATATTCATGAAAATGGCTAACATAAAAGAAAATCTTACTCTGGACAAAAATCAATGTCATATTTCAGAATAACTATCTTCTACAATACAAGGTAAAACTCCTGGTGAAGGAAATGAAGAGACCTTTCTAAGCCTATTCTGGTTTCAATTATTTACAAAGCCAAGAACGGAGCAGATCTTATTGTTATATTTTCTGTTTGCCTTCACATCTGAAACTATGTTGAGAGATCAGCTTTATCAGATTTTTTCATGGTTTTTATTAAGAAAAAAAATGGAACACATCTAAAAAGTAAAATAAGCTGTTCATCAAGAAGGGAGGTGTGTTTTTAAAATTACTTAGCCATTTTCCCCTTTTATAACCCTAGGTATATACATCTCACAGACTAAGTATATATTACCACATATATGCTCACCTACACTCCAATTCATCCAACTATACTCCTCTTAGACAAGCCTATACTGTCCGCTGATTGTTAGGAAATAGTTTGGAGGAGAGCCTTCCTCTTTCAGACAGTGATCCCTGGAACCTACAGAAAGCTCAAGTCTTCTGTTTCCCAGACAAATACCTACCATGGTTTCCTCTGAAAGTGCAAAGCTGCAATAGACAACAACACAGGAGTGGAGGAAAACAACAGATTTACATAGAAACTCAACGACTCTTCCTGAATTTCTGGTAAATGCCCTAAAGAGAAATAAAAGTCAGCTAAGACGGAGGTCTACTACTATATGTGCTATATTTGATCAGCAATAGGCGGATATGAATTTGAAGTTACTAGGCCTTTGATAAAAAATAGTAAGTGATTTTACATATGTGCGTGTGTGTGTGCTCAGTCATGTCCGATTCTTCATGACTTCACGGCCTGCAGCCCACTAGGCTCCTGTGTCCATGGGATTCTCCAGACAAGAATACTGGAGTAAGGTCGCCATTTCCTTCTCCAGGGGATCTTTCCAGCCCAGGGATCGAACCCATATCTCCTGCATCTCCTGCATTGGCAGGCAGATTCTTTATCACTAAGCCATTTGGGAAGCCAATTTTACATACGCTCAATACATATTCATTCAAAACTCATAATTTGTTACTTTAGTATGCAAAGCATGGATGAGCAGCAATGGCCATGCTTCTGGTTCAGCCACAGCTTTTGCTTGCACACATGATAATAAATGAGCTACAGCTGCCAAATTAGGGAAGTGGCCCCAATATTCCTTTATTCCAATCTCAGGTGCACCCTGTCCAGTTCCGCTTGAAGTTAGCCTGTGACTTCTCTCTTCTAGACTCCTTCCCTTACCAAAACAGCAAGATTCAACCGTTTGACCAAGATCTCAACCACTAGGCTGTAAACTTTCCACATACTCCCATTTTCATATTTCATAGTGTAACAATGTTTGTCTCCTGCAAAAACAGCTGCAGACAAAAAATGAAAATTTATCAGACTGTGTATTTTAAATATGTGTAGCTCGTAACTCGGGAGAAGGCAATGGCAAGCCACTCCAGTACTCTTGCCTAGAAAATCCCATGGATGGAGGAGCCTGGTGGGCTACAGTCCATGGGGTCGCTACAAGTCAGTCGCAACTGAGCGACTTCATTTTTACTTTTCACTTTCACACAATGGAGAAGGAAATGGCAACCCACTCCAGTGTTCTTTCCTGGAGAATCCCAGGGACGGCAGAGCCTGGTGGGCTGCTGTCTATGGGGTCGCACAGAGTCGGACACGACTGAAGTGACTTAGCAGCAGCTCGTAACTCGGAGAAGGAAATGGCAACCCACTCCAGTGTTCTTGCCTGGAGAATCCCAGGGACAGAGGAGCCTGGTAGGAGGCCATCTATGGGGTTGCACAGAGTCGGACACGACTGAAGCAACTTAGCAGCAGCAGCAGCAGCAGCTCGTAACTCAGTGAAACTTCTTTAAAAACTTGAGTAGATTAGGATATTTTTCTGAAATGGAAATCCTTCCCCTTATGTGCAAAATCATGTCTTAGGCAGATACAAAAGATTCATCTCCTTCCACAGTTTTAGGATATGTTGGGCTTCCCTCATGGCTCAGTAAAGAATCTACCTGCAATGCAGGAGACCTGGGTTTGATCCCTGGGTTGGGAAGATCCCCTGGAGGGGGGCATGGCAACCCACTCCAGTATTCTTGCCTGGAGAATCCCATGGACAGAGGAGCCTGGCGGGCTACAGTCAATGGGGTCACAAACAATCGGACACAACTGAGCAACTAAGCACACAGCATAGACCCAGAGGGACTTGGACTCTCTCCTCTCATCTTTCCCTTAACCCTAACCAACAATTCCCTAAGAGATTTCCAAATGCCAGAATCCAGACCATGCTCATAACATTTTCCCTGCTCCATTCTGTCTGCCACCTCATGGCTGCCACACAGCAGGCACACAACGCATGCACACAGCTCTAAAACCCTCCGGTAACCAGGGCAGAGACAAGGTGAACATCCTCCAGGGCAGACAGAAGGTGCACATTCTCCTCAAACACTTTTCCAGCTTAGGTACAGGGAAGAGAGAGATTCCCTGAGCTTAAATGACACACACCACACCAGGGGAGCACACGGTGCTGAGTGACCAGGAGCTGGGAGTAATGAACCAGAACTCTGGGAATGCAGGGACTGTCTTGTTGAAGAACAGAGCCTGCTGAGCAGGACTGCCTGGACCAGATCCAGTGTCTGCCCAGCTATGTCTATGGAAGTTTTTAGAACTCTTTATGGCTCAATTTCTCCATCTGCATTAAATAAGGATAATAAAAAATATCTTTCCTGGGTTGTTCTAAGGATTAAGTGAAATAATCTCTGCAAAGAACTTAGCAAGAAATCAATAAACACAGGCATTCATTACTGGATAATCAGAATCAAAATTTACCTTTTAATTCAGGGTGCCTCAAACTTTAATATGTATATGAATTACCTAGGGATCTTGTTAAAACATAGAATCCGATTTCAAAGATGGGGGTGAGGGGTGCTGAGATTTTGCATTTCTCAATGCAAATCTCAATTTCTAAATCCTTCCAGAAAAAGGAAGACGATATCTGCCCAGCTCTACAAAAACAAACTTTAATTATCATGTGGCACAGAACCAGTCTACTTTACCAAGATTCACCGTAA
>NW_011494934.1:2479337-2483666 GCF_000754665.1 Bison bison bison
AAAGGACATTCTACATTTAAGTATTAATCTTCATTTGGGAGGCTTTTTGAGTACATCTGGTGATTCTGGCATGCTGATTGTCACATATACTTTTAATAGAAGGAACATTAGCTACTTACTCATTAATTCAATTATTCTGTTCAGTAGGACTACATTAGAATTAGAATTATTTAATTTAATTAGGCTTTAATACAACAGGGACTGGACTTGGCCCTTAGTTTCAAGCACAGGAGAACTGAAAGGTCACGACACAGAGAAAAGATAAAAGACAGGAAGCTAAAATTACAAGTCAGCTAGAGAAGCAGGTGAAGAGATTAACACCCATATAACCTAAAAAGAGACACCATGTGACCGGCGTTCCACGGCCTGTCTGCATTCATCCTTACTGTAATCTGCTCTTCCTTAGGTTGAGCTGAAAGAGTCTTCATGCTTTGCAATCTCCCAAGAATGGCTATTATTTTCCAGGACACATCCCTATTCAGGTGACTACTACTCAATACTCAGACTCCCAGACATTCCCAAGGAATCTAAAGTAACTACCATGCCATCCCCAAATGGTCACAGGAGCTTCTCCATTAGGACATGACACCTTCTGTTTGCAAGTGTTCAGAACTCTTCACATGAAAATGAACAACTACAGCCAACTCAATGCCATGCTCTTTCGCTTTTTTGAAGAGTTTCTGATTAAAAGTGTAGAACTAAAGCATAAAACCATAGTACTAAGTGGGGGCGGCGGGGGGGATGAAAATAGCATTGACAGAGAGAACTGAGAGATGAAAGCCCAGGGAAGTGACAAATGATCAACAAAAAAGACATTTCTGGTAAATGTCATAACATCTTTCCATACAGACCAGTCATGGTAAGGCCAATAGATAGGTTCCAATTAAAGTTAAATCCAAGTGTGACAGCATACTTTAAAAGAATATATAAAATTTAATTATTATTTTGAATTATCTATATGTTTCCCTAGCATTAACTCAAATATTAAGGTGTTTGTGTGCAAGTCATAATATGACCACCAGGGCATTAAGATTGAGAGCATCCTCAGTAAACGTATGGCGATAGCACTAAGTTCTATGAAAAGTGAAAGTGAAGTCGCTCAGTTGTATCTGACTCTTTGCAACCTCATGGAATGTGACCTACCAGGCTTCTCCATCCATGGGATTCTCCAGTCAAGAGTACTGGAGTGTGTTGCCTTTTCCTTCTCCAGGGGATCTTCCCAACCCAGGGATCGAACCCAGGTCTCCTGCATTGCAGGCAGACGCTTTACTCTCTGAGGCACCAGGTAGCATGAAGTTCTGTAGAACCAGTTACATACGCAGAGCTCTGAGTACCCTGCAGCAAGAAGACCAGCCTCTTCTCTGTGAAAGACCCTCTTCTCTTCACGTCATGACAACACTCGCTAACTTTTCTCCTACCCCTCAGTCCTCTGACTTTTTCTCTCCTTTGCGGGCTCCTTCCTCGCTACCAGAAGCCTGAATATCCAGGGCTCCCAGGGCTCATGCTGGGCCCTCCTCCATTTCTGTCTGTGACCTGTCTTCCCGCAGCTTGAAACAACCTCTGTATACTGATGAAGACTTAACAATGCCCAGGTCAGTTCTCCCCTGTGGGATCCAGACTGATAAAGCCAACCTCCTTGCTCAGCACATCATCTTACAGTCAACATAAAACCCACTTTGTCCCGAAAGGAGCCTGGTTTCCCCCACCCCCACCCCCAGCCCCACCGCCCCAGTCTCAGTCTGTCCCTCCTCTCGTCCGTCTGTCCTCCTTCAACCTGTAAGCAGCACTTCTGTTCACGGGCTTGTTGAGGGCCAGGAATACTGTTTGATGTCTCCTTCTCCCTCACCCCCCACATCAAGTCCATAACCAAACCCAGTGGATTCTCCCTCTAACATACTTACATTTTGTGGATTTTACTTTTATGAAAGCGTTTCAGGCATATATTGTCCATGATAGTTGCACAGCATTTATCCCAAAGAGAGTAGTACTCTATCACCCTCTAATGTCACTCTCATTTGAAACTCTTCTAGTTGATTCTTTTGGTATTTACCTTCACTATTATAAATACCATACTTCTTAAAAAATAATGGTTTTCCCTTCTGTGGAAGGTACTGTCTGTCTTTCCCCACATTCATCTCCATTCTCAACCTCCTCCTCCTCCCTCTCTTTCTCTGTCTCTGTCTCTCTCACATACATATACTTTTCATCCATGATATTGGACTGATATTTACTCTGTGTTTATATCATGGTAACTATGTAAACACTATGCACAGCCAAGCCACACAGATTACTATAGATTTTTCCTATTGATGCACATTTACCTGAAATTAATAATTGCTTTTATTCATTGGTTAATTTTTATGCATCTAATAAAATTCCACCCCATATTCTTCTACAACAGTCTTAATTTACTCTGAAGACATTCCTACACTGTGTATTCTGTCAGGCTTACTTTCTTAAAGGCTCTCTGCTAGAGTCTCTGACTTCAGTCCATGAGGTTGCTCTCTAAGCCCTGTGCCAGACAGTCATCCTGAAATTTCTTTCCCTCAGCATCAGTGCCTCCCACTGAGTGTTGTTCTTCAGTTTCCTATATTTCCTGCTTTCTATTCTTGGTTCACAGCTCATTTTGTGAGAGAATACCATTTAATAGTGCCCTGAGAAAGAGTACAGACATGGGAGGTATTATTTTAGACCTAATATGCCTGAAAATACCTTCATTTACTCTTACACTTGATTGATCGTTTGATCAAGTACTAAATCCTAAGCTGGAAACAAATTTCCAGGAAAATATTTGATAAGATTTCATTGTCTTCAATTCTTCTGCTGTTTTTGCTTTTGAAAAATCTGAAACATGTATATTCCTGGTATTTGGCTTGTAAACTTTAAATTTTTTTCCTCTTCTCTCTGGTAGCACATATTTTCTTTGAACTAGTATTCTGAAATTCATGGTGATAACCTCAGTTTATTTTCATCCAAGTACAGGGTACTTGGTAGGCTGATGATCTAGAAATGCAGATTTTTTTACTTTTAGGAAATTTCTTAAGTTGTATCTTCAATGGTTTCTTCTTCTTTTCTCTTCTTCCCTCTTTTTGGAACTCTATTACTCAAATGTTCAACTCCAAAAATCAGCCCTCCAGTTTTCTTTTGCTCACTGATTTTCTATTACTTATTTCCCTTACATTCTGGAAGATTTCCCCTACCTCTGTCTGCTCTTTGAATCCACCCAATTATTTTCATGATCTATTTTTCGTATTAGACACTTCCCTTGGAAATCTGCTAACTGTGCCAGGACTGAAAGCCTACAGCAGCTCTGGCTTGTGGGCGGAGCCAGGCACCAAGCCTTAGCACAGAGAGCTCTGCTGCGGTTTCCTTCAGGGAAACTGATTTCAGTACATCCATGTGTTTCCTCCAGGGATGTTCAATGTTCCCAGAAAAATGTCTCATCTGCTGTTTGAGAGGTAAAGGTCTTGTTGCCAGTGTTCTGGAGTCAAATGGGATAAACAGCGAGGGAGGTATCAACAACTGTACATGTGTGTTTATTTAATTTCCATTTAAAAAATACAGCACTTGTACCCTCAATTCTAATTTTCCCAGTAAGATGATTTATGATTACTACCACTACTACTACTATTTCCAGAGAATAAATCTCTGGGCTTCCTCCAGTTGTGGGACTGGCACATCCCTGCCATGGGAGGTGCATGGGAGAGAGGGGTGGGGGCAGTGCAGGGGGGCGCTGTCCTTGGTCCTGGGCTCTAATGCTTCCTGAGTACACTTCTGACCAAACCTCCTTATCTTACCTTCCAGCACCTGGCCTCCATTTTCTCTTCTAGAGCTAACTAACAAAGCTAATTTCTAGGTCTTTGGCAAGTCTACTGTGAAAGTTAGTTTGGATAATAGCTTTCACTTCGGCCACTTGATACAAAGAACCGACTCACTGGAAAAGACTCTGATGCTGGGAAAGACTGAGGGCAGGAGGAGAAGGAGGCAACAGGACAAGATGGTTGGATGGCATCATTGATTCAATGGATGTAAGTTTGAGCAACCTCTGGGAGATAGTGAAGAACAAGGAAGCCTAGTGTGCTGCAGTCCAAGGGGTTACAAAGAATTGGACATGACTCAGTGACTGAACAACAATAATGACAACAGCAGTGGCTATTAATATTATTACTTCCTCACATCCATACATGACCACTGGAAAAACCATAGCATTGGCTAGATTAAGGAAATGCAAATCAGGATCACAATGTAATACTCCTTTAGATTCACTAGGATAACTATAATAAGGACATATAACAAGTATTGGTAAGGATTTGGAAAAGTTTTTTTTTT
>NW_011494934.1:2483766-2493629 GCF_000754665.1 Bison bison bison
GTCACAAAAGACTAAATGTTGTATGATTCTATTTATAAAAATGTTCAGAAGAGGCAAGTCTGTAGAGACCAAAAATAGATTAGTGGTTGCCTAGGGCTGGAGAGAGTTAGAGACTATGTAGTTAGGGATTTTTAGTACATGAGTGTTTCTTTTTGGCCTAACAAACATTTTAAAATTAGATAATGCTAATGGTCACTTAACTCTGTGATTATACTGAAAATCATAGGATTGCACACTTTAAAAGGAGAAATTTAATGGTATGTGAATTATGGCTCAAAAAAGTATTATAAGAATCAATGGATTATAAATATAAGAGTTTATTTCTGGACTGTCAATTCTGATGAGCTAATGCCATATTTATATGATTACTCTTGCTTTTATAATAAATTTTGAAATCAAAAAAAAAAAAATTATTACTTCCTGCATGCCTGATATAAGGCATTTTACATACATTATCGCGTTAAATTCTAACCCTGAGAGGTAGGTTTTGTTACTCTGTATTTTACAGATGATAAAACTGACAGAGTTGTTCAAAGACACACAGCTAATAAACGGCAAATTCAAGATTTGAACCCAGGGCTGATTCTACACTGTGTGCTTATCTGACATGGAATGCTGCTCAAGGCAGCCTTTTCAGACAAATGAAGTAATGGCTAAAAAAAAAAAAAAGCTTTCTCAAAAGGTCCTTACCATTCTGTTTTCTCGGATCTCCTAAGGCATTTACCAATTGTTCAAGTCCTTTCCAGCTTCTAATTGTTGCTATTGTCTGGTTTCCCATCTCCCCCATATGATTATGCCTTTAAAAAAAACTCCATTACTACTGTTTTAATCAGGGTAGAAGTCACATTAGATACCTGTCCTTAGTCTACCAACTTTAATGAGAAATCCTGTAGTACATACTTTTGTCTTCAGTATGTATTTTAAATCCGTGTAACTATTCTCATTTCTACATTTACCGCCCTAGTGTAAACCACCATCCAGTCACCTGGACTGCAATATGACTTAAATGGCTTCTCTACTTCCACTTTTTGTCCCTTCTAATCAGTTATCCCCATTCAGTGAGGCTTTGAAACCTAAATCAAAGACTTCCATTTCACAGCAAATAAAATCCAAATTCCTTGCCACAGCCCATCCAAGAGATGTTGTGGGCTGCCAGCTGCATGAACCCCAACTCAAACCACTTAAAATGCTAACAAAATGCACTGACTTCTATAGATGGAAATCCAGAGACTGTAAAGGCTGCAGGGCTGACCAGTTCTGGCTGGATTCCCTGTGATTCTCTGGAGTTTACCCTCCTTTACCTATCTGTTCTGTCCTTCAGATGAGAGCATGATGACTGTGAGTCCCTGCTTTGCATCTTCAAGAGACAGTAGCCAGAGGAAGGCATGGAGACTCGCTTTTAGGAATCTTTCAGAGAATGAGAAGACACTTCCCCAGAAGCCCAGAGAGAGCAGAGCCCCTCCTGGGACCTCAATGGGCTGAAATGCCTATATGCCTATTCCAGGCAAGGGGGATGAGATGAGAAGCATCCTTGGTTAAGGAGTGAAGCATGCACAACACGTGCATGGCCTGCGTGTAGACAAAGAAAGATATTTTAATAAGGTCAAAGGGTAAGAGAGGAAATAAACTCCGGACAGATGTGGTAGGCTGATAAACGCCCCTCAAAAGATATCACATCAAGTCCCTGTAATCTGTGAATGTCATCATATTATTTAGGGAAAAAAAAGTCTCTGTGATGGTGATTAAGTAAAGAATCTTGAAATGAAGAGAACCCTAGATTGTTTAGGAAGCCCCTAAATGCCATTACCATTATCCTCAGAAGTAAGAGGCACAGGGAGCTCGGACATACAGTGAAGACGGAACCGAGCCGGATGCAGCCACCACCCAGCACTGCCAGAAGCCACCGGGATTTGGAAGAGGCAAGGAACACATTCTCCCCTAAACCTCCATACAAAGACACCTTTATTTCAGATTTCTGGCCACCAACACTGTGAGAGAATAAATTTCTGTTGTTAAGCCTTCAAGATTGTGATCATTTGTTTCAGCAGCCCCAGGAAATGAATACAGGATGTAACCTACAAATGCCTTCCAGTCCATACTTTCCCAAACTTTACATAACTCTGCCCTTCCCGCTTTCAACTGCAGCACCCGCCTCCTTCCAATCACATACCCATCCTGTCTCACGGACACACCATGACCACTGGCACCAAAGTCCTTACTCCGAACTCCCTCTCATTCTATTTAAAAGCTTCTTCCTCCATGAGGCTTTGCATGTCTGAACAATTTAAATTAGGTCTTTTATTTTCTCCCATTTACCTTTGTCATTTCGTTTTTTACATACCTCTTATTTTATGTGTGCGTGTTAAGTCACTTTGGTCATGTCCACCTCTTTGCGACTCCATGGACTGCAGCCTGCAAGGCTCCACTGTCCATGGGATTTCCCAGGCAAGAATCCTGGAGTGGGTAGCCACACCCTTCTCCAGGGGATCTTCCCGACCCAGGAATCAAACTTGCCTCTCAAGTCTTCTGCACTGGCAGGTGGGTTCTTTACCGCTAGCGCCACATGGGAAGCCACGTTACTTTATCGCTATCTAGATTATTAGCTATTCTCACTATCAAGTCTGAGACTGTGTCTCATTAGTCAAGTATAGTACATCCAGTATCTCTGACAGAGCCCAGCCCATGAGAGGGGTCCCACTTTTTATATTACAGGCCCAGCACATGAAAAATACCACAAGAAAAACAAGTAAATGGGTTAATGGTTAATTATATGCTCAAAGTAAAATGTTCTGCTTCAAAATCAGTGTTGCTAATAAACAATGATAAAGCAATTTTAATGTTCTCGGGATTGTTTGATTTTTCCAAGTCTCATATTTGAAAGCTTTGATAAGCTTTCCCAACCCTTAAAAGATTGACAACTAACTGCGGTGGGTACTTGATGAAGATTCGGAACTCAATGGGAAAAATATACCAAAAAAAAAAAAAAGATAGCTTCAAATTCCTATTTATAAATTTATAAACATCAAAATATAAATGTACTTCATACAAATTATTAAAACAGGAAGGAAGACATCTTAATTTTTATGCAGACACAAGCAAAACCACATAGTTTATATTCAATTAGAAACTAGTGCTGTAAGACTCAATATGCTATTATAAAGTCTCCAACAGAGTGTTATTTATAGCCAATAAAGAGAAAACAAAGAAACAGTGACCTTATATCATAACACAGAGCAGTAGCTTCATTTTCCTTTCTGTAAATATAACCTGTGCACAGAATAAAATGCAGAAACTTACCCTAGCAAACTATAAATAAATATTCTTCTTATAAAATTGAGAGAAATATTGCGAAGGTCTTTGATTTCAAATGGATTTTTTTTGCTATCCCATAAACTGAAGTCAGTTTACTTCTTTTTGTGTGGATAATTTTTTTAAACTAATGATGGAAATAAGATATAGTAGAAAGAGGGAAAGAATCTGTGGTCACAACTATCGGTCTGAGATCCAGCTCTTCCATGACTGGTTAATTAAGTATCTAATTAAGTAAATTAAGTAATGAGTCCTTTAACCTGCCTATCTTCAATTTTTTTCCTCTATAAACTGAAGACAGTAATAACAACCATAAACACAGAGTTGCTGTAAGAAGAGATAATAAACTCCTGGTGAGGGTGCTTCCCAAGCTATGAAGGATAACATGAAGGCAGACTGCTGTTCGGAGAAGGCAATGGCACCCCACTCTTGCCTGGAAAATCCCATGGATGGAGGAGCCTGGTGGGCTAAAGTCCATGGGGTTGCTAAGAGTCGGACACGACTGAGCGACTTCACTTTCACTTTTCACTTTCCTGCATTGGAGAAGGAAATGGCAACCCACTCCAGTGTTCTTGCCTGGAGAACCCCAGGGACGGGGGAGCCTGGAGTCTATGGGGTCGCACAGAGCTGGACATGACTGAAGCGACTTAGCAGCAGCAGCAGCAGCAGCAGACTGCTGTTAAGTTACCTTAGGAAGAGATAAACTGTACCTTGAAAGTAAACTGAACCACGTTCTGTTCTGTCTAGTCCTCTTTCATCCTCATGAGCACTGCAAGTTAAACATTTCTTTGTAAATCCAAAGAATGTCTGATTTATGCAGTGATCAAATGAGTATCAAGATTTTAGTTTATGTTAAACTCATTTCAGTAAATGCCTATTAAATTAAGTACAACTACAGGAATATTAGCCCAGATTTTTTTTTTTTTTTAACACAACCCTGCACAAGGATGCAATGAGGCATGGAGCCTTAGCCTCAGACACAACTTCTGTTTCCCAGGAGTATCCTAAAACAAAGCAGATTGCAGGTACTATTAAAAATCCACATAGCGAACTTCAAGAAACTGATGAAGACCTGTAACAAAAACGGAAGGCAAAGCTTTCTGGAAAGTCAGTGCAGGAGTAAAAGTCTGTGTCATTACTACAGGGATGCCCTAAGTCAGCAGGCAAAGGTAAAACAAATACTGCTACCTGAACACAATGGATTAAAAAATTAATATGTTTTACCAAGTGATATGATTGTGGCATGACTGAGCTTTAAGACACAACTGGGAAACACATACTGGTGAAAAAAGACATCTGATTTCATAAGACATGTCTTCAGATTTGTCTATAAATGACTGAAGGCCATGGCATCGGGGATCTAGGCAAAAATGACAGTCTAGGGGGAATCAACAGCTACCACACTCCACAGCGGGGACATAACACAGCTCAGCAGGAGGGGATGGGTGCAGAGAGTAAGTGAAAGCATGACCGTTGAATAGTTATTACTAATTAACACAGATTTTCTATAATTAAAATAGAAAAATCCATGAAACCTGCTAGTAAGCTTATCAGCTAGTGGGAGGCTGTGGTTGTTGAAAGTGATTTTAGTGACACCACGAGATGATGCCCCTCTGCCTGCTTCATGGAGGTGCTTCAACATCAGTTAGACAGAGCTAATACTCAGAAAGGTTTTACTTTATTCATTTATGTTTTTATTGTTGAAGTAGAATTGCTTTACGATGTTGTGTTAGTTTCTGCTGCACAACAAAGGGAATCACCTGTATGTATACATACATCCCCTCCCTCTTGAGCATCCTACTCCCCGCAGCCCACCCATCTAGGTCACCACAGAGTGCTGAGCTGAGCTCCCCTGCTATGCAGCAGCGGGCCACTGGATCCGCTTTACACCCGGAAGTGTATGTATGTCAGTGCTACTCTCCCACTTCAGCTCACCCTCTCCTTCCCCCACTATGGCCACAAGCCCGTTCTCCATGCCTGTGCCTCTATTCCTGCCCTGCAAATAAGTTCACCTGGGCCCTTTTCCTCGATTCCATATCTATGCATTCATATATGATATTTGTCTTTCTCTTTCTGACTTTCACTCTGGATGACAGACTCTAGGGCCATCCATATGACTAGGCTTTAAACACAAAAAAATTTGATCAAAAGACAGAAGATGGTACTTGTACGCATGGGGGTATATAAAGTTTAACCTGTAATTTGTTTTCATTGTCTTCTTCAATTCAAAAAGATACTTCCTTCTGCTCTTAAGATGAGCTCAGCATTGCATTAGGAATAGGGCCCCTTCCTCAGGAGACTACATGGTACCAGGTATCATGCTAATAAGCACTTCATGTGCATCTATTCACTGAAAATTACCAACACTCCTATGAGGAAACCACATTTACTGTCTTCCTTTCATAGATGTGGAACCCGACATATTACCTCTTGAAGGTCAGGGTTAGTAAACAAAATCTGGGGGATGCTAACTTCAGCTACTTGTGCCTGCAATACAAATATCTGACAGGTCTAATAAAATATTTTAAAAAACTGAGCCACACTAGATAAGCTAAAATGAGACAGCATACGGCAAACTGAACAGTGAATTACACAGACAATAACTGCTATAGGAGTTCCAAAGAGGAGCCCATTTCAGGATCAAATTGATAAAAAATTTATGAGTGAAGTGAGATTTGAGCCATGTTTTGAAAAGGGGTAGAATGTGGAGGAAAGCGTATTTATTTGTGTGGGCTGTGCAAATCAATCTCAATGGCTTCCCAGGTGACCTTTACTTTGGGGATCACACTAAAATGGGGTAACATGAAATGGGGTAACATGAAAATGATGGGTGCCTTCCTAGGAACAAGAATACATGCTCCTACAGACAAAATTGTGCATGCATTTTAAACTGTACACCTCGAGACCTCAGGCTTATAGAAGAACCTCAAGTATTTAACAAAACACGCAAGAACCATCATTGCTTGACCTTCTCCATCATATTACGTCATGTCTCGCTAAGCTCCACTCCTTCCCAACCAAACCCTGCAAGCTGAAGCAGCTCCAGGGCTCTCCAAGCTGCCCCCTGCCTCAGTGCTCCTGCAAGCAGCATGCACACTTCCCCCAAGTTATCTGTCAGGTGGCCCCCTAAATCTGCCCATCTTTCCAGGTTATTATGCTTCAAGGTGCTGGAAAGTCTCAACTAGGAAAAACAGTGATCAATGCAGATGGGGAAACCAAGACCAGAAGAAAATAGAGGCAAAGCAGGGCACAAGGAAAATATAAATATTTTACATATTATCATATATAAAATAAGAACTGGGAGCTATAAGAAGGAACAATTAAGAGAACAGTCATAGAAACTAATAATTTTTGAGTAGAAATATAACTTCAATTGATTGGCTAAAAGAAAAGCTGAGGAAACAAATCTCCTAGGAAAAACAAAAATAAAATGAATGAACAATCCAAGTAAAAAAGAAATCTAGAGGATTAGACCAAGAACTGTTCCAATAAAAAAAGGATACAGAGGAGAAAAAAGACAAAAATATGTGAGAAAAACTGTTCAAAAACTTTTTCATAACTGAAAAACGAAATCCCTGATTCAAAGACCCACCAAGGACTCAAGAAAAAGAATTTCAAAAGACCCACACTGAGCTACACCAGCCAGTGGTTGGGGTTGTTGTTTAGTCCCTATGTCTGACTCTTTGCGACCCCATGGACTGGAGCCTGCCAGACTTCTCTGTCCGTGGAATTTCCCAGGCAAGAATACTGGGATGGGTTGCCATTTTCTTCCTCGGGGATCTTCCGGGCCCAGGGATCAAACCCGTGTCTCCTGCTTGGCACACAGAATCTTTACCGATCCAAATTCTTGGATCAGATTCTTTACTGATCCAAATGGGAAGCCTGTGGCTACAAAATAATAAGAACAAAAAGGATCCTAAGTGCTTCTCTGGGTGTGTGAGCACAGGAGAAAGGCCACATGCAAGGAATCACAATTGAATTACACTGGAAATCTCAACAGCAACACTAGAATTCAGAAGTAAGTATAAAGGTGTTTCACATTCTATGGAAAAAAATGATTTTTTCCAACCAGAAAAATCTATCCTAATCCACCAATAAAATTTAAAGTTGGGATAAAAATATTTTAAGTAAACAAATATTTTTAAAGTTTACATCCCAGGTATCCGTTCCAAGTGAGCTCAAAGAATGTGCATCACCTAAATGAAGTTATAAATTAAGAAAAGGAATATATGAGACCTAGAGACTCTGAGATACAGCATAAGAAAGCAGCAAAGAGAATTCCCAGGGTGGTGATTAAAAGAAGCCCCTGTGGAGTAAGCTGGGCAGAGACACAAAAAGCTCAGCCCAGATTAGAAGAGGAAGACGGAGGGCCTTAAAAATAAGTAAATAAAAGGTGGAACTGATAAATGACTTAATTTGTTTGGCCATATTGAGAGGATGTTTACAACCTTGTCAACGTATCTGAAAGAGGCATCAATTATAGGTAAGCAAGTGGAAAAAAAAATCCTAAGAAAAAATAAAAAGTTGTACACGAAGGAAATGAAAAAGGATGTCCCAGTGCTAAAAATTTACATATTTATATAATATGCATATGTAATATGTAATATTGGTTTAACCACAACTTATGATAAAACTATGACTGGAAGAGGGCAGCCATAAGACATAAATTTTTGTCTTCTATGATACAAAGTGAATAGATAAAAAAAGAAAATAACCTGAGAAACACAGCATAAGCCTTTTATGTAAAAGCACAGGTCTAAGTGGTGACCAAACAGGAGTACAGATCTGGCTGTGGTGTCTCAGGGGGCTGGAGGGCTGGGTGACGGCAGCAGGGCTAGCTCCTGGTCCTTGTAACACGCGATGGTGTGCGTTTTAAAAACACAGGCGCGGGGTTCCACTTCTGGGAAGCGGACTTGTGTATCCCTCATCCTCTCACTAAGTACAGCTAAAAACCCTGGGCATTGTATTTAAAACACACCCAAGAAGACTTACAGGCAGACAGGCTGTGAACCTTAGGCCCAAAGGAAGGACTAGGTGGTGAGTTCTCTCATTTCTTTTTTTTTTTTTTTTTTGGTTATTCCTTAGGTTTTTTTTTTTTTTAATTGAAGTGTAATTGATTTACAATGTTGTGTTAGTTTCAGGCGCATAGCAAAGTAATTCAGTTATATATATATAAAACATATATATATATATAATATGTTATATATATAATAACATGTTATATATATATATATATATAACATATTCTTTTACAGATTCTTTTCCCTTGCAGGTTATTACAAACTATTGAGTATACAGTTTCCTGCGCTATAGAGTAGGCACCTGCTGGTCATTTTATATATTGTACATATATATTGTGTGTATGTCAGTTCTAATCTCCCAGTTTATTCCTCCCCTCCACCATTTCCCCCATGATAACCTTAAGTTTGTTTTCTACATCTGTGATTCCATTTCTTTCATAAATAATCTCACTTGTACCACTGTTCTGGGTTCTAAATATAAATGATAACATATGATATGTCTTTCTCTGCTTTAGTATGATCATCTCTAGGTTCATCCACATTGCTGCAAATGGCATGATTTCATTCTTTTTTATGGCTGAATAATATTCCACTGTATATATATTCCACACCTTCTTTATTCATTTGTCTGCCAATGGTCATTTTGGTGGTTTTCATGTCTCGGCTATTGTAAGTAGTGCTGCTAGGAACACTGGGGTACATATATCTTTTTAAATTATGGTTTTCTCTGAATATATGCCCGATAGTGGGACTGAGAGGGTATAGATAAAAGGGAACTCTCTTACACTATTGGTGGGAATGTAAATTGGTACAGCCACTATGGACAACGGTATGGAAGTGCCTTCAAAAACAAACAATAGATCCGGTTTCCTTTTTGTCTTGTTTATCCCAGATTTGGAGCTGGAAAAAAAGCCAACAACCTGGAAATGCCAATGGGCACAGACAAAATCAACAACAACAATAAAAGACTGCTCCCCCAGCCAAAGGATGGAAAAGGGGCATCCTAGCAAGATGGAAAGCTTTAAAAGATAATCTCCCTAAAGCTGCCAATACTGGAGGAAAAAACTGTGGCTTGGCCCACCAGGGGAGCAAAAGCCAGTGAGAAGCCTAAACTCTCCACCCACCCCAACTATAACCAGACCCCCCAACTTGCCAGCAGACGGCACACAGAGCAACAGGGACAAGGAGAGAGGACAGGCTGCCCTGAGGCCCGGAGACAGGATTCTGCGGGAGGACGAACACACTCACGAGCTCCTGCAGAGTGTGCAGGCAGTGAACTCATGGGGAGACTTCATCAACAAGAGGAAAGGGAGACAGAGGCAGGGAACGAGGGAAGGCTTCTCTGTGAACCCATGCTCCATCTGGAAGGCCAGGGGGAACAGCAGGAGAGCAGAAGGCTCAGCAGGCCCTGCAGCACTGGGTCAGGGACGGAGCAGCAAGGCCTTGTACAACCGCACACAGCTCTGTCCGACCCAGGGAAGAGGGTTCAGGGTGGACTGGAGACGGGAGAGGCCAAGGAGGCTGGGCGGGCTT
>NW_011494934.1:2493729-2498675 GCF_000754665.1 Bison bison bison
GGGGATTCCAGCCCTTGTTAAGGTTCCTGACAGTGGTGAGGCGGGGATGGGGGCGATCAGAGGAGGGGGCTCAGAGGAGTCCGGACTCTGACGGGAAGGGACGAGCATCAGAACCCCACCAGCCGGGGGCAGAAGACTGCAGGTGAAGCGGCAGACACCCTGGAATCCGGTCGGCTTCCTGACGTGAGGGTTCTAAGGACTGAGCATGGAGAGGGCACGGCCACGCACGAGCCTGTCACGAGGGCCAGTGTTCATGGCTCCCGGACTAGCTGTGTGGCCTCGGGCAAAACTCTCTGAGCCTCATTCTTCCGGTCTATCAAATGGAAATAAGAACGGCAACCATGACTATCTCACAGAGTTACCGTATGAATATATTATGAGGTAATACTTTGGCCACCTGATGCGAAAAACTCACTCATTCGAAGACAGCCTGATGCTGGGAAAGAGTGAAGGCAGGAGGAGAAGGGGACAACAGAGGATAAGATGGCTGGATGGAATCACCGGCTCGATGGACATGAGTTTGAGTAAACTCCAGGAGTTGGCAATGGACAGGGAAGCCTGGTGTACTGTGGTCCATGGGGTCGCAAAGAATCTGACACGACTGAGCAACTGAACTGAACTGAATGGATGTGAAAACACTATAAAAATGGTAAACACAGTGTGTATTTTTTTCTGTTTCTGTTGTATGAATCTGCCATAAACTTAGTGGCTTAAAAAACACAAATTTATTCCATTACAGTTCTGGGGGTCAAAAGTCTGAAGGGATCTCACTGGGCCAAAGTGAAGAGGCCAGCAGGCTTGCACTCCTTGCAGTGGTCAGTCCACACTTCCTTTTTCCAGCCTGCATTTCTTGGCCCATGGTCCCCTCTTTCATCTCCACAGGTCACTTCAATTCAGTCGCTCAGTCGTGTCCAAGTCTCTGTCACCCCATGGAATGCAGCACGCCAGGCTTTTCTGTCCATCACCAACACCTAGACTCAAATTCATGTCTATCGAGTCGGTGATGCCATCCAACCGTCTCATCCTCTGCTGTCCCCTTCTCTTCCTGCCTTCAATCTTTTCGAGCACCAGGGTCTTTTCTAATGAATCAGTTCTTCGCATCAGGTGTCCAAAGTATTGGAGTTGCAGCTTCAGCATCAGTCCTTCCAATGAATGTTCAGGACTGATTTCTCTTAGGATGGACTGGTTGGATCTCCTTGTGGTCCAAGGGATTCTCAAGAGTCTTCTCCAACACCACAGTTCAAAAGCATCAATTCTTTGGCGCTCAGCTTTCTTTATAGTCCAACTCTCACATCCGTACATGACTACTAGAAAAACCATAGCCTTGACTAGATGGACCTTTGTTGGCAAAGTAATGTCTCTACTTTTTAGTATGCTGTCTAGGTTGATCACAGTTTTTCTTCCAAGGAGTAAGTGTCTTTTAATTTCATGACTGCAGTCACCATCTGCAGTGATTTTGGAGCCCCAGAAAATAAAGTCTGTAACCATTTCCATTGTTTCCCCATCTATTTGTTATGAAGTGATAGGACCGGATGCCATGATCTTAGTTTTTTGAATGTTGAGTTTGAAACCAACTTTTTTATCTCCACAGCAAACAGCAAAGCATTTTCAAAATTCTATGGATTTAGATGCTGCCTCTGCTGCCTCCCTCCTTCACTAACAAGGACTCTTGTGACTACTGGGCCCACATGGGTAATCCAGGTTAATCTCACACTAAGGTCAGCTGATAGCAACCTTAATCCCCCAGCCCCACCCTCACTGTCATATAAGATATATGACATCAATATAACATATTCATAAACTCCATGGTTTAGGAGGCAGACATCTCTGGGGGACCATTATTCTGCTTACCACACACACAAAAGACTCTAATTTGATGTTTACTTATAGTCAATGTTTTATTTTTCAGTTTCATAAAGAATATGTCCAAGAGTTGTTTTATGGTTTAAAAAAATAAGGAATGTGTTTTCTAAGCAACTCATTATTAAGTCTCTAAGATTCGGCAACATATGCTCAATATCTAAAAAGCTAAATGATAACTATAGGTTTTGGTATTTAAATTCATACCATCATTCACTTTCCTAAATGAGAATTTAAGACAAAGACACTATTGAAAAATCTAAATACAATTGTAAGCACTGTAGTGTTAAACTTCCATGATGATATCCTGGCCTCTGAAGAAAGAGTGTACAACACTAGGATTAGTTTATGCCATTTCTAATCACAGAAATTAACACCTTTTGATGTCTAGAAATATAGGAAAGGTCAGGCTGTCAAACAAGGGCATTAAATAACTCAAAGGGAAATGTTCCTGACCCCAAGCAAACACACAGGCGAATGAGGAAAGAGCCATACTGGAGCCTCTAAGTAGAGGACAGCTCAACCCAAGTTAAGTCAAGACTGCTTCCCAGGACCCCGAGAGCAAGAGCAGTGCAGACCTCTGTAGGTGACCTGGTTTCACGCCAGATATCTTTGATCCCTGTCAAATGGCAGTGTAGATTATACCTGCAAGTCCCACGACTGGTTATCCTAAAAATACAGGACAGATATGAAACTACGACAATAATTCCTTAGAAAAATGCTATTAAATAAACCTAATGCAAAGTTACATTAAAAAAAGCACAAAAATAAATCAGATTTATCCAAATCTAAAAAAAGTCATGAATCAAATATCTTACCTTACATTTATTAATAAATTTTAACCAAGCTACTATCAGGGAATTATTCCAAACAATCTCCAAGATATCTCATTCCAGTCTCCTCTTTCTTGTGTATATATATATACACACACACACAATCCTGATATAACTAATATTCACCATGATGCCTCAAAATTCTGAAACATAATAAGTTCTTACTAATATTATTAAAGAAAAAACTAAGTTTCAAAGCCAAGTTCTTACTGATATCATTCAAGAAACATTAAGTTGTGGTCAGAAAAATTTTACCATTGAATGTACTGAAAACATGTTGCTGAATATTTTATTTATAACCTGGCTCTACATGAATTATAAATACATGAATTCCTTAGTCAGAATATTAAAGTATTCATACCACACCCTCTCTTATACATCACACAAAAATAGGTTTAATAAAATCAATATTACAAATCATGATTTTTAAGAAATATAATTAATTAAGCACTTCCAAACTATGGAAACAGGTTTTTTCCAAAGTATCTTCTTTCTCTGAACTATGGTATTTTGTTTTAATAAATCAAGAATAGTATCATAAAAATTACAATGAAAGGAGCCATCCTGTATTTCATTTCAGAATATATTCTTTTTTGAGATTCTGTTTATTAGTCAAAGAAACCTAAAAAAATATATAAAAACATTTATAAAGAGTAATTGTTAGTCAATTTTTCTACTAAAGAAGCCTTATGAACATATCTGGAAGAAGAGGACAATGGTAATAATGATGATGATGGTAGCAACAATTACAAAAGTTTGAATGACTTAATCTAAAGTGCTTTTGCTGGGGAGAAAAAAAAATCCTCAGAGATAATGTCATTAAAACTTATTTATGAACCATCATCCTAATTGTGAATGCAGTGAGCAATTTTATGATCCTACTTTCTCTAAATGGCAACAATTACCTTTCCAAGTAAAGTAGAGGCATTTACAAGTAGAGGACAGTGCAACCCAAGTTAACTCCCCGGATAGACACAAGACTAAGATAACAATGACATATTGGCTAAACAACAAAACCATGCATTCACCCATTCTTCAAGGACGTGTGTCATGATAAATAGTATAAAAACACAGAGACCAAACTATACCATGATAAGCTTCCTCTATACATACAGTTCCCAAAACTACTCCTGTGTGGGCCGATCCTTAAGAGAAAAACTAGGCTGAAAAAATATTTGCATCATCTGGTAACTGATAAGGAATATGAATGCCAGTATCTGGAAGAGTCCAAGTCACATAAAACCTGTTTAAAGTAGTATTAAAAGAACAAAGCAAAAAGATACAAAAAACAAATTAAGGAATATTAAGTATCTGAGGTATTTATCCATAACTAAGAAACAAATTATTCATCACAGATATACACCATGAATAATCTGATACTTAGTTTCTGACTGACCATATGAGGTAGAAAAAGAAATTTCCACTTCCCAGACAGAACAGTTCAGTTCAGTCGCGCAGTCGTGTCCAACTCTTTGCGACCCCATGAATTACAGCACGCCAGGCCTCCCTGTCCATCACCATCTCCAGGAGTTCACTCAAACTCATGTCCAACGAGTCAGTGATGCCATCCAGCCATCTCATCCTCTATTGTCCCCTTCACCTCCTGCGCCCAATCCCTCCCAGCATCAGTCTTTTCCAATGAGTCAACTCTTCACATGAGGTGGCCAAAGTATTGGAGTTTCAGCTTTAGCACCAGTCCTTCCAATGCAGTACCTTTCAAAATGTCAAAAGCTAAATTGTAAAGTTTTCTATAATATTGATCAAATTAACACCTTAATAGAGAGGAAAAGAACAGATGGATGTGCAACAAACTGGATTATGAGTTCAACTATGTCAGAGTTTGGAAAATTCAGGTAAAGTGCTATGTTGTACAAAAACCCTGAGCATTAGATGGTGACAAGGGAACAAACACGGGACAGAGAGCTGCCAACAAAAACAAGGTCCAACAACCCTGTGAGCCTTTTACCCAGTTAAATATCATAAATAAGTCAGATGGACCTCTTGGTCTCCTCTTTGATATTTTTAGTAGTCAACTATAAAGGATTAAAATGTGAAGGCATTTACAAACAAAGGACCAGATATTGAGGAAGATAGCAAAGTTATGCAAAAAAGAAGCTCTCTATTATGTCTCAAGAGCCAAGCAACAAAACAATTTCAGGTTACCTGAAATGTTACTTGCAATAAAAGAATCCCTGAGTCAACCTTTGAAACCCATTTAAAATAAACAAGGGAAGCAAATATATATATATATAT
>NW_011494934.1:2498775-2511957 GCF_000754665.1 Bison bison bison
ATATATATATATAATAAAGCCATACTATTACTAGGAAGCATCACTATAAACAAAGCTGGTGGAGGTGATGGAATTCCAGTTGAGCTATTTCAAATCCTAAAAGATGATGCTGTTAAAGTGCCGCACTCAATATGCCAGAAAATTTGGAAAACTCAGCTGTGGCCACAGGACTGGAAAAGGTCAGTTTTCATTTCAATCCCAAAGAAAGGCAATGGCAAAGAATGCTCAAACTACTGCACAATTGCACTCATCACACACACTAGTAAACTAATGCTCAAAATTCTACAAGCCAGGCTTCAACAGTACATGAACCATGAACTTCCAGATGTTCAAGCTGGATTTAGAAAAGCAGAGGAATCAGAGATCAAATTGCCAACATCCACTGGATTATCGCAAAAGCAAGAGAGTTCCAGAAAAACATCTACTCTGCTTTATTGATGACACCAAAGTCTTTGACTGTGTGGATCACAACAAACTATGGAAAACTCTTAAAGAGATGGGAATACCAGACCACATGACCTGCCTCCTGAGAAATATGTATGCAGGTCCAGAAGCAACAGTTATAACTGGACATGGAACAACAGACTGGTTTCAAATAGGAAAAGGAGTATGTCAAGGCTGTATACTGTCACCCTGCTTATTTAACTTATGTACAGAATACATCATGAGAAACGCTGGGCTGGAGGAAGCACAAGCTGGAATAAAGACTGTCAGGAGAATTATCAATAACCTCAGATATGCAGATGACACCACCCTTATGGCAGAAACTGTAGAAGAACTAAAGAGCCTCTTAAGGAAAGTCAAAGAGGTGAGTGAAAAAGTTGGCTTAAACTCAACATTCAGAAAACAAAGATCATACCATCCGGTCCTATCACTTCATGGCAAATAGATGGGGAAACAGTGGCTGACTTTATTTTGGGGGGCTCCAAAATCACTGAAGATGGTGACTGCAGCCATGAAATTAAAAGACACCTGCTCCACAGAAGGAAAGCTATGACCAACCTAGACAGTGTACTAAAAAGCAGAGACATACAGTCATGTATGGATGTGAGAGTTGGACTATAAAGAAAGCTGAGTGCCAAAGAATTGATGTTTCTGAACTGTGGTGTTGGAGAAGACTCTTGAGAGTCCCTTGGGCTGCAAGGAGATCCAACCAGTCCATCCTAAAGGACATCAGTCCTGGGTATTCTTTGGAAGGACTGATGTTGAAGCTGAAACTCCAATTCTTTGGCCACCTGACGTGCAGAACTGACTCACTGGAAAAGACCCTGATGCTGGGAAAGATAGAAGGTGGGGAAAGAAGGGGACAACAGAGGATAAGATGGCTGGATGGCATCACTGACTCGATGGACATGAGTTTGAGCAAGCTCCAGGAGTTGGTGATGGACTGCGAAGCCTGGCGTGCTGCAGTCCATGGGGTCGCAAAGCGTCAGACACAACTGGGCAACAGAATGACAAAAACAAAGTGGAGAAGCACAAGCTTAAAGCACAGGCACCTACACAGAGAAAAAAGCCATTACATCAGAAGCTAAAGCTGGATGTTGAGGCAAAGTCAGAGCTGCAGATGGCTACAAAGCAATGTCCAACTGGATACTCTGGGTCATGAGGCCAAGTGACCGCAACAGGCACTACCCACTTGGTGTGCTCACCCAAATCACTGACATGGTATTTCATACATAAAAGAAATGAACTACTTACCCGATTGATATGGTTGTTCCTTAAAATAACCTGAAGCAGGGTCTTCTCAAACTCTTCCAACTTTGTGGAACACTTTCTAAGAATATGATCAGATAAGTTACAATGACCAATCAGTCTAGCTAATGTATCAATAGCTTCTATCCAAAAGCTTGAACAAGGAAGTTTGGGTGCTCGGTAAAAAGCAATCAAGCCATCCAGCAACTGAAAAACAGAATCCGATATTGTGGAAGAGGCATTTTCAAAGTGGCTTAAGTCTGTTTTCAGATACTCTGACTCAGTCAAGTTCTTCAGTCCAAGCAGATGTTGCAAGAACTGCATGTGAGAAGTCAGAGGCTCCTCTGGGGGAGCACAAGGTCTACTCCCAATGGGCAGCGATGAGAAGGGGGTGGGGATCTGGCTCTCCCCAAAGCACTGGGGCGTCTCCGAGGGCGTCTGCTGCTCACTTGATAAATAACACCCAGAATCTTCCAGCAGAGTTGGTGTATTTTCAGAACTTTTAGGTTTCTGAGCCTGCAACTGGGAAGATGGATCTCCTGAAACGGAAGAGAATGTAAGTGTTATCTTTTTGTGGCTAACATTTCTTCAAACTAGAGACTGCCTTTTCTAACTCAGAACACTAAACGAAGCATGAAATACATTCTTAGACATCTGAGAAGCAGTAGTGTAAAAATTACATGGAGGAGAAATGTGAATGAAATTGCTTGGACTGACTATAGAAAAGTTGTATATCTGGGAGAAAGCACGGGTGATTAACCCCGCATATTGTCAGGTCGCTATCTTTCATCAAGGCCATGCCTGAAAGACACAGAAGAGTGCCCACAAAACCGGACAGAAGTCACCATCTAGTACAGATTCCAACAGGTACCTGCAAAATAACACGTATATCTACGAAAATAGGAAGACCACTGCACATCCCACCCAGGTTAGGTCAGTGCCTCCTGGAAGAGGTAACAGAACTAATTTATAAGACATAAGCAGGAGTTCCAAGTTAAAAGTTCGAGGAACAGGGGGAAGAGCAGAGAATTTCACTGACCAAAGGGTCAGTGAAATGCACAGACTTAAAAAGGCAAAGCAAATCACTGTACTTATAAGAACCCACCAGTAGTTTCATGTTCCTTTTACAGAAAATATAAGGCAAGAGATTAAATCAGACATATACATAGAGCCCAAACCACAAAAAAATCTTAAAAGAGATAGTAAGAACTTCAGAATTCATACATTCTGTATAATTGTATTTAAAATTGTATTAATGTGTATTAATATGTAGAGTGAGTGCAATTTGGAGAAATTATGTATATATGCACACATAGACTTTAGTTTTTTGGGCTCCAAAATCACTGCAGATGGTGACTGCAGCCATGAAATTAAAAGACACTTACTCCTTGGAAGGAAAGTTATGACCAACCTAGATAGCATATTGAAAAGCAGAGACACTACTTTGCCAACAAAGGTCCGTCTAGTCAAGGCTATGGTTTTTCCAATAGTTATGTATGGATGCGAGAGTTGGACTGTGAAGAAAGCTGAGTGTCGAAAAATTGATGCTTTTGAACTGTGGTGTTGGAGAAGACTCTTGAGAGTCCCTTGGACTGCAAGGAGATCCAACCAGTCCATTCTGAAGGAGATCAGTCCTGGGTATTCTTTGGAAGGATTGATGCTGAAGCTCCAATACTTTGGCCACCTCATGCGAAGAGCTGACTCACTGGAAAAGACCCTGATGCTGGGAGGGATTGGGGGCAGGAGGAGAAGGGGACAATAGATGATGAGATGGCTGGATGGCATCACCGACTCAATGGACATGAGTTTGAGTAAACTCCAGGAGTTGGTGACGGACAGGGAGGCCTGGCGTGCTGTGAGTCATGGGGTCACAAAGAGTCAGGCACGACTGAGCGACTGAACTGAAATGAGTTGAACTGAAACCTAATATAGAAAAAAAATAAACAACTTATATATATGCATGTATATTTGTTTATAATTATCCAAGTATATGTATCTATATCTGTATTTATATATATTCACACATATATGTGAATGTGTATGAATATATATATATGTATGTGTATGTATGTGTGTATGTCATAGATCTTTGAAACTATATATATATATAAAACCACCATAATCAGCTGAGATATACTGCAGTTCAAAGCTTAACTTAGTAACTTTATGTAACTCTTTGGCAGAGATGTCATTATAAACACAAAAAGGTTGTTGTTTGTGAAATGATTATCAGTAAAAGTGGTGACTGCAGCCATGAAATTAGAAGACACTTGCTCCTTGGAAGGAAAGCTGTGACAAACCTGGACAGCGTATTAAGAAGCAGAGACATCAGTTTGCCAACAAAGGTCCGTACAGTCAAAGGTATGGTTTTTGCATTAGTCATGTATGAGTGTGAAGAATTAAGAGCATAAAGAAGGGATGAGGACTGAAGACTTGATACATTTAAACTGTGATGCTGAAGAAGGCTCTTGAAAGTCCCTTGGACTGCAAGGAGATCAAAGCAGTCAATCCTAAGGGAAATCAGTCCTGAATATTCATTGGAAGGACTGATGCTGAAGCTGAAGCTCCAATACTTTGGCCACCTGATGAGAACTGACTCATTGGAAAAGACCCTGATGCTGGGAAAACCTGAAGGCAAAAGGTGAAGGGGGCAGCCGAGGATGAGATGGTTAGATAGCATCACCAACTCAATGGACATGAATGAGTCTGGCGTGCTACAGTCCATGCAGTGGCAAAGAGTCAGACACAACTGAGTGACCAACAACAAAAACATACCCACAATATTGAAATCACTGAACATCCTTCAGCACACTCATGTATCTATAAAACCATTTTCAGTAATACTGATGTCAGCAGCGGAAGCAGGAACGGGACAACAAACGGTGTGACTCAGGGAAGCAAAATGATCATCTTTTCATATCACAGATCGTTCTATGGGTTCTGTGAAGAGCACACTGAAGGACTCAATCAGACACTGAAGATCAGTTCAGAGTGGCCTCTGTGATGTCAGGTGATGAATGAAATGAACCAAGAAGTTGCAGTGGAAAACTAGAAAGGAAGGGACTGAGCAGGGAAAGAAGCACCAATGGAAGCCAGCTGATGGACCGGATGCAGAGGTCAGAGTGGACTAGGAATACACGCATCCTGTGCTTCTGACTTAGGCGCCTGGGTAGACGACGGTGCTACCAACTGAATAGTCCAAATACAGACAGGAAAGGGGCTTAGGAGAAACACTGAGAACTTGGAAGCAACCAGAGGAAATCTAGGCTGAGATATTCACCTAGAAATTAGCCACAGAAGCCAAAGGATGTGGAAAAGGTCTAGACTGCAAAGACACTTTAGGAGTCAGCAGTGTGCAACGGGGGTGGTACTGGAAGGAATGGTTACAAAGCTCCAAGAGGGACCCTGAGGAATGTCAATCTGAGGGCTGAGTGGAGAGAACGGCCATCAAGGAGACAGAGAAGGGGCAATTGAAGAGGTACAGGAAGAAAAACAACAGTGTCATGAAAGCCAAGTGAAGAGTTTCAAGGAGGAATTACATGCAGGTGGGAATAAAGTACTAATAAAACATCTGTCAGAATTACCAGTTAAAAAATCACCCGCGATCACGTCCTGAGCAGTTTTCAGTCAGCTGAGGTGGTGAAGTGAACGGCAGAGTGAATGGGAAAGTCACAAACACAGGGAAGGGTGGCCAAGGCTCATGAGGACCTGGGCAGGAGAGCTTGACAGGGGAGCAGCTGCCAGTGAACATGGTAGGACATACTGGGAAAAAAAGAAACTCGAGCAATTATAGATTAAGATGGAAAAAAAACAAACCCAATAAGCAAAAGCTACAGCTAGGACAGAAAATAAAACTGGCAGGTGGGGGCATAGCCAGTGAGCAGGTGAGAGATGGAGTCAAGGACCCACGGAAGGGCAATGTTTCCTGATGAAGAAGGACTTTTTTACCCCGAGGCTGAAGGAAGTAGGATGAGAATGCACAGGGATATAAAAAATAGCCCTGACACATAGGAAATTAAAGGAGACCTCACCCAACAATCATTTTTTTTTTTTTAGTTGGAAACAGGTGAACACTAGTTAAACGGGGCAGAAGAACAAATGGTAAGCAGCATTCTCTCCCTGCCCCACCACATACCTGAAATCTAAATCATTGCTCCTTTGTCCTTCAGTAAAATTTGAAGCTGATGAGGCTGAACCAGAGGAGAGTGCTTCAGTTCAGAGGGCATTCATTTAACAAGTGTCTACTGTGACCCCCACAAATGTGCAAAGATGAGATTGCGAATTATCACTACAAAATCTGTACTCCAAGTTAGGGAGTACAAATTCACAATGTGCTGGTACCCAGAATGGTGGACTGCCAGCAACAGTTTAACTGCATGCTGCTATCTCTGAGTTACAACCAGCAGATGGCATGGTCATTTTAAGCTGACAGACACTTTCGTTTTCTTATAAGCAAGGATAAAATAACTTCTCAAGACATCCATCTTACTCCTCACAAAAGTAGAGCAGAGGGTACTATGGTAATTCTTCAGGTAGATTACATATTTCTTTCAGGGAACTCAAAATAGTTCTCTGCTAAGAAAGTGAATATAAGTTTAAATTTTTCATTAACCTACTCAATTTTCCATCAAAGTAAGCTAACTTCATGGGTGATGATTTCAGGAAGAGTTATAAAACGAATTCTCCCAACAAGTAAGTTGAGAGGCAAAAGCTGCTTTCTTGTTTCTGCTTCCCCATCCCTCCTCACTGGTAAGCCTCTGGGCAAGTCACAACCACACCATCTCATCTCCAGGTGCTCAAAAATGCAAATCTGAGGGCCACAGTTCTAACCATGCACGTGGTTCTCATGACAGGAATTGTTGTTGTTCAGTCACTAAGTAGTGTCCGACTCTTTGCGACCCCATGGACCGCAGCACACCAGGCTTCCCTGTCCTGCACCATCTCCCAGAGCTTGCTCAAACTCATGTCCATTGAGTCAGTGATGCCATCCAACCATCTCATCCTCTGTCATCCCCTTCTCCTCCTGCCCTCAATCATTCCCAGTACCAGGGTCTTTTCTAATGAGTCAGTTCTTGGCATCAGGTAGCCAAAGTATTGGAGCTTCAGCATCAGTCCTTTCAATGAATATTCAGGGTTGGCTTCCTTTAGGATGGACTGGTTGGATCTCCTTGCACAATTCGAAAGCATTGTGACAGGATTACACAAAACAGAACACCACTGTTTCTGCCGGTGTGGTTCTGTGCTTTCAGAAAAGTGACAAGGGCATATGCTGGAGAATCCCACCTGTGTGGACCCCACATAGGGAGCAGACTCTCAGTGTCCTACAGGGATGCCTGGCTCCAGGGGCGGATCATGCTGACGTGGGACACAGTGAGGCTCACAGTCTGAACCTCATGCTACCAAAGAGAAGAAGAGAATCTTTTATTCATACGTCACTTTACAAAGTGGTTTCAGGAACTAATTCAACTGATGTTCAGAGCAACCTTGGAAGGTTACATGGCTATCCCAAATTTACCAATAAGGATGTAAGCACAGGCTGAACTTGAGGAAGAGGCTGGAGAAAAGCCACAGGAAGTACAAGGGAAACCACGCCCTCCATCTCAACGCCTGCCAACCATGGCAGAGGTCTGTGTGTTTCCATACCAGATTCTGGACATTTCCACGACAGCATTCACCAACTTCTGTATGTTTCCCACTTGTTCATGAGTTCCCAGATGGCAGTTCTGTCTCTGGTCATATTTGTGGCCCCCCAACAGAGTAATGTTCTCATCTGCAGAAGACACCCTGTGCCTTCTTGCGTGTGCTCAGTCGCTCAGTCATGTGCAGCTCTGTGACCCCATGGACTGCAGCCCACCAGGCTCCTCTGCATACGGAATTTTCAGGCAAGAAATACTAGAGTGGGTTGCCATTTCCTACTCCAGGGGATCTTCCTGACTCAGGGATCGAACCCTCGTCTCTTGCATCTCCTGCACTGGCAGGAGGATTCTTTGCCACTGTGCCACCTGGGAAGCCCAGAAGACGCCTTATCAGGGGAAATGCTTAGTGGGACAACCTGCTGCTCACTGAGACAGATCTCCTCTGACCCTACAGTATTCACAGCGCACCATGATCTTACATCAAACCACAACAATTATGTATGTACATAAGAAAGATCAGACAGAACAGATAGACAAAAAGTGTGTGGTTCTTCCAAAAATAACACATAATGTCTCAGAGTACTTGTTAACAAGAGCCAATAATTTACTTTTTATAATATTTACTACCTCTGATAACCAATTAATATATTCTCCCATTTGTCCTCAGTAATGAAACTTTTAAGAACACAAACAGTATTTGCATTGGAAACCAACAGTTTCATGATGGATATCCCTCATTGCCTAATAAGCAAAGTAAATAATAGTGGGCAAATGTTACTATTGTATATATCCTTATAAAACGGAAAAGAGAAAAGGGGGGAAAACTTTCCTACAGAGAATTAAACATTTTCAGTGATAATGAATATTAACAGGTTACAGTCTTGCAACAGTTATAAATAAGACTATTCATAGACAAGTTTTTTAAATGTCCATCCTTCTTTGGGTAACACAGAACATGAAAACCGAGAATACCCCTCTTTAAATGAATTTTCCGTAACCACAGATTCCACTCATTGGCTTATATGACTTTTCTCAACATAAATCTCAAAGCACGGCTAACAAAGCACTGTATCCAAAGGAAAGGAAAGGAAATGAAGCCATGCTCCTGAAACTTTCTGTAATTCTTTTTCCAGGAGGCATTAAGGTAAAGCAGAAATTAGAGATGCTTTTTTCTTAATTTCTTATTAGGCTGAAGGGACTGAGGACTGTAATCTCCCTCCAAGTCACTGGATATGATATAATTAACGTGTGTTATCAGATTTAAAACAGATAATAAACTACACACACATAAGCTGATCAATCACAGTCTAGTACACATGAAATACAAATAAACATTATCATTATTAAAAGTTATAGGTATTAAGAAATCTAAATCATGCTAAAGTGTGAAATCACATACAAAAATACATGAAATAAGATAGCACTTAAAACTACACATTTGCTTTAAAAAACATTCTGTAGTCTCTCCCGTACATTAGAGCCCACAGACTTGATATTCCACTTTACTGGGTCCTTGCCTCTTTCACTTCCTTGCAGTTGGTAATTTCCACTTTCACTCCGCTCACCATTTCAGAGTGGATCACAAGCACACTTAACAAACCATAGCCAGTGCCCTCCTTGCACATGCCAGGCCCTAGAAACAACCACCCCCAAACAGGAAATACATTTTCTGCTGCCCCCAAAACAGTCATGTTCCACTTCAATTTTTCATGCCTTTCCTCATCCATTTCCACAATTCCTACTTCATTTATAAAATCAGGCCAATGGAACCAGCGGCTTAAAATGCATCTTTCTGTTCATCCTACAAACACCATGAACTTTATATGTATAAAAACGAACAAGTCATCTTCACGCAGTGCACACACCGACATGCAGTGAGTATGTGCCCCACAAGCTATCCATGTCAGCCGACAGCAGGACTGTCCCTCCAGTCACCAGGCCGCTGGAAAGGGAGCATCCTCACCCCATCACTGCTCCATCCCCCACGCACACCGGAAGGCCATGTTATGCCGGGTCTATGTTCCGCGTGTGTGTAAGTCAGGACGCTTCAAGGAAACAGGACCAACAGGACAGAGAGAGCGCGACAAAGAAATACATTTCTTACGTGGAACTGGCTTGTGCGAGTATGGAAGCTGAGCATTTCCAAGACCTCAAGTCAGCAAGGAGACCCAAGAGTGTAGTTCCAGTCCAGCTATGAAGCCCCAGAATCAGGAGAGCTGACCGTGCGCATTCCCATCTGACATTCAGCAGGTTCCAGACCCAGGAGGGGCCAAGGTTCCAGTTCAGTGCGAGTTTAAAGGCCAGGGCACACTGACGTCCCAGCTCAGAACCAGTCAGGCAGGAGGGCTTCTCTCTTACTCGGCCTTTCTGTTCTCAGGGGGTGAGCACAGCAGATCAGTCCCGTCCACACCAGGGAGAGCACGCCGCTTCACTCCACCTACTGACTCAGACGTTAGTCTCAGTTACGAACACCCTGACAAATGCCTCACAACCAAGTTTTGACCAAATGTCTAGGCACCCAGTGGCCCAGCCATGTTGACACATGAAATGAACCATCAAATCCGTGTCTTGAGTTTTCTCCAGTTCCTTCCACCAGCACCAGCCCCTGTGCCGATTCATCCCCTATCCTGCCCTGATTGACCCGCCTGCCTCTGGTTAGTTTTGCCCTCCTCTAGGCTCCATCAGGAAAGTCAGTCTTCTAAAATGCTAGCTTGATCACAAGACTCTCGTCCTTAACACCGCCCCAGGGCTTCCCTTACCTGACATAACAGTGTCCTCTCAGATCCTCAGCATGACCCACAAAACCACTCTGGCCACTTTCCCAGCCTCACTTTCATCCTCATTGTATTTACATGCAAGCAAATTTAAACCAGGAAATCCCATGGACAGAAGAGCCTAGCGGGCTACAGCCACGGGGTCGCCAAAGAGTTGGACACAGCTTAAGAGACTAAACTTCAACATACTAAACCACTTACAGTTCACTGGAACACACCGAACTAATTCACACAACCATGAATTCACACAAGGTGTTCTCACCGCTGCCTGGTATGTGCTTCTACTATAACCCAGAGAAGGACGGATTCTGAAAACCCTCCTCCAAAATCCTCTGGGAAGCCCTCACTGCTCTCCCCAGGGCCAGGAAATCACTCCCAGTCTGGGCATCTTTCACTTTGCTTCTATTACCACACTCATCAACCTGTTCTGAATTTATTAGTGACTCAGTAACAGAAGCCAGAGATTCTTGAGGGTAGACATAGAGTTTCCTAATTCAGGTATTTCTGTCCACTGATGCCTGCCCTCCTACATACTGAGTCTGAATATTTGTTGAATACTGTTATTGTTCAGTCAGTCATGTCCAACTCTTTGTGATCCCGTGGACTGCAGCACACCAGGCTTCCCTGTCCTTCACCATCTCAAGAAGTTTGCTCAAATTCATGTCCATTGAGTCAGTGATGCTGTATAACCATCTCATTCTCTGCTGCCCCCTTCTTTTTTTGCCTTCAATTTTTCTCAGCATCAGGGTCTTTTCCAAGGAGTCGGCTCTTCTCATCAGGTGGTCGAACTACTGGAACTTCAGCTTCAGCATCACTTCTTCCAATGAATATCCAAAGTTGATTGTCTTTAGGATTCATTGGTTTGATCTCCTTGCTGTTCAAGGAACTCTCAGGAGTCTTCTCCAACACCACAGTTTGAAAGCATTAATTCTTTGGTGCTCAGCCTCCTTTATGGTCCAACTCTCACATCCATACATGACTACTGCAAAAACCATAGCTTTGACTATATGGACCTTTGTCAGCAAAGTGGTGTCTCTGCTTTTGAATATGCTGTCTAGGTTTGTCAAAGCTTTCCTTCCAAGGAGCAAGCATATGTTAATTTCATTGCTGCAGTCAGTGTCTGCAGTGATTTTGGAGCCCAAGAAAATAAAATTTGTCACTGCTTCCACTGTTTCCCATATTTGCCATGATGGGACTGGATGCCAAGATCTTAGTTTTTTTTTTCATGTTGAGTTTCAAGCCAGCCTTTTCATTCATCTCTTTTAGCCACATAAGAGGCTCTTTAGTTCCACTTCACTTTCTGCCATTAGAGTGGTGTCATCTGCATGTCTGAGAGTGTTGATATTTCTCCTAGCAATGTTGATTCCAGCTTGTGCTTCATCCAGCCTGGCATTTTGCATGAATGCATAGAAGTTAAATAAGCAGGGTGACAATATACATCCTTAACATACTCCTGTCCCAGTTTTGAACCAGTCTGTTGTCCTATGTCCGGTTCTAACTGTTGCTTCTTGACCTCCATACAGATTTCTCAGGAGATGGGTAAGGTGGTCTAGTACTCCCATCTGTGAGAATTTTCCAGTTTGTTGGGATCCACACAGTCAAAGGCTTTAGTGTACTCAATGAAGCAGAAGTAGATGTTTTTCTGAAACTTCCTTGCTTTCTCCATGATCCAACAAATGTCAGCAATTTGATCTCTTGTTCTTCTGCTTTTTCTAATCCAGATTGTATCAATACACCTGGAAGTTCTTGGTTCAGGTACTTCTGAAACCTAGCTTGAAGGATTTTGAACATATCCTTGCTAGTATATGCAATGACCGCAATCGTATGGCAGCTGGAATACTTTTGGCATTGTCTTTCTTTGAGATTGGAATGAAAAGTGACCTTGTCCATTCCTATGGCCACTGCTGAGTTTTCCAAATTTGCTGACATATTGAGTACAGCACTTTAACAGCATCATCTTTTAGGATTTGAAATAGCTCAGCTGGAATTCCATCAACTCCACTAGCTCTGTTTGTAGTGATGTTTCCTAAAGCACACTTGACTTCACACTCCAGGATGCCTATCTAGGTGAGTGACCACATCACAATGGTTACCCCAGTCATTAAGACCTTTTTTGTATAGTTTTCTGTATATTCTTGACACTTCTTCTTCTTTTTATTTTTTAGGTTAATACATAATATATATATTTTATTTATTTATTTTACTGTACAATATTGTATTGGTTTTGCCATACATCAACATGCATCCGCCATGGGTGTACACGTGTTCCCCCTCCTGAACCCCCCTCCCACCTCCCTCCCCATACCATCCCTCTGGGTCATCCCAGGGCACCAGCCCCAAGCTTCCTGTATCCTGCATAGAACCTGGACTAGCGATTCGTTTCTTATATGATATTATACATGTTTAATGCCATTCTCCCAAATCATCCCCCGCCTCCCTCTCCCACAGAGTCCAAAAGACTGTTCCATACATCTGTGTCTCTTTTGCTGCCTCGCATACAGGGTTGTTGTTACCATCTTTCTAAATTCCATATATATGCGTTAGTATACTGTATTGGTGTTTTTCTTTCTGGCTTACTTCACTCTGTATAATAGGCTCCAGTTTCATCCATCTCATTAGAACTGATTCAAATGTATTCTTTTTAATGGCTGAGTAATACTCCATTGTGTATATGTACCACAGCTTTCTTATCCATTCATCTGCTGATGGACATCTAGGTTGCTTCCATGTCCTGGCTATTATAAACAGTGCTGTGATGAACACTGGGGTACACGTGTCTCTTTCAATTCTGGTTTCCTCAATGTGTATGCTCAGCAGTGGGATTGCTGGGTCGTATGGCAGTTCTATTTCCAGTTTTTTAAGGAATCTCCACACTGTTCTCCATAGTGGCTGTACTAGTTTGCATTCCCACCAACAGTGTAAGAGGGTTCCCTTTTCTCCACACCCTCTCCAGCATTTATTGCTTGTAGACTTTTGGATCACAGCCATTCTGACTGGCGTGAAATGGTACCTCATTGTGGTTTTGATTTGCATTTCTCTGATAATGAGTGATGTTGAGCATCTTTTCATGTGTTGGTTAG
>NW_011494934.1:2512057-2512166 GCF_000754665.1 Bison bison bison
ATGTGTTGGTTAGCCATCTGTATGTCTTCTTTGGAGAAATGTCTATTTAGTTCTTTGGCCCATTTTTTGATTGGGTCATTTATTTTTCTGGAATTGAGCTGCAGGAGTT
>NW_011494934.1:2512300-2513376 GCF_000754665.1 Bison bison bison
TCAGGGATCAAACTCACTTCTCCTGCATTGGCAGGTGGATTCTTTACCACTGAGTCACCTGGGAAACCTATATATATATAGAAAAAGTTAAATAAAACAGCATATCTTCAAATGCAGTCAAATGTCATCACAGATATATATGTTTTGTCCCTACCATGATTTCTTAACAGTAATAATCACTCACTTGTACTGATGCAGTGAACAATTTATAAAAGAATTATTTATGCCACCTGGTGGTCAATTTGGAAATGCTACTTTAAAACGCTTCACAATTCATATTCTAATAGACAATTATCACTTTAAAGCAATTGTTCGACTTCTACTTCTGGAAGGATATATTTTAGCTTATTGCAAAGCACATTTAAGACATTCTGACCGAGAAAAGACTGCAGTTTTTTTGTCTTTTGTTTGTTTGTTTGTTTTCTTTTTAGATTCTTTTCCCATACAGGCCAGTACAGAGTACTGAGAATAGAATTCCCTGAGCTATACAGCAGGTTCTTATTAGTTACCCATTCCATATATAGTAGTGGGTATATGTCAGTCCCAATCTCCCAATTTATCCCTCCCAGGCTGCATCTTTATTTAAAACCACACGAGAAGCCTGCATCACAATTTAACTTTGAATACACCATGAGAGACCGTAATATCAAATGCATGAGATTACAGACTAACGAAATAACTGTCTCAGCTGAATTGCGTTCACTGAGATTCACAAAACAAAACAGCGTGTTTTTGTGTCTGGCTGGTTCAGGACTATGTGAATGTATAGTTTCTCCTGACTTCAGATGCTCAAACTCTGGGCTTTCCTGGTTATCCCCATCTCTTTCCTTCAAGCCATCTTCTAGTTCCCCAAATAAACCATCCACATGCCCGCACCTTTGGCTTTCTCCCCTTGTTCCAATCTCCTGGACATCCCTGTCTTTCCTACAGCCTCAAAGAATTCCTCTGGGCAGAAGAGTCTTAGATCTCTATCTCCAATCCTACTCCTCCACCAAGCTCAATCTCCTAGGTAAATTGATATTACTTGACCTCAGGACTAAACCACAAATGTCCAAAACAAATCATCACCTTCACCT
>NW_011494934.1:2513476-2514039 GCF_000754665.1 Bison bison bison
TCTTTGGAGAAATGTCTATTTAGTTCTTTGGCCCATTTTTTGATTGGGTCATTTATTTTTCTGGAATTGAGCTGCAGGAGTTGTTTGTATATTTTAGAGTTTAGTTCTTTGTCAGTTGCTTCATTTGCTATTATTTTCTCCCATTCTGAAGGCTGTCTTTTCACCTTGCTTATAGTTTCTTTTGTTGTGCAGAAGCTTTTAAGTTTAATTAGATCCCATTTGTTTATTTTTACTTTTATTTCCAGTATTGTGGGAGGTGGGTCATAGAGGATCCTGCTGTGATATATGTAGAAGAGTGTTATGCTCTCCTCTAAGAGTTTTATAGTTTCTGGTCTTATGTTTAGATCTTTAACCCATTTTGAGTTTATTTTTGTGTATGGTGTTAGAAAGTTTTCTAGTTTCATTCTTTTACAAGTGGTTGACCAGTTTTCCCAGCACCACTTGTGAAAGAGATTGTCTTTTCTCCACTGTATGTTCTTGCCTCCTTTATCAAAGATAAGGTTGACACCTCTTGATCTCTTCTGCTTCTGTTAGGGCTTACTGTTTCTGATATATATATATAT
>NW_011494934.1:2514139-2516347 GCF_000754665.1 Bison bison bison
CTGGTACAACCTCCAAAGAAGGCTGCTGCTGCTCTCTGTCCAACACTGGAACCTCTTGCTTGATCCCCTTCTACATTCCACTGACAAATAACATAACCCTGCCTCACCCTTCTGTTCCTTGGAATTGCTGGCTTTTACAGTTAAAAGTGTACATGTTTCCTCTGCCTGGGTTGCTTTCTCCCCAACCCAACCCCAATTTTCTCATGGCAGGCTCCCCATTATCATTCAAGTGTCTTTTAAAATGGCACTTCTTCAAGGAGGCCTTCCCTGACCAATCCAATCTAAAGCTATCACCAGACTGGTCTCCGTCACATCTCCCTGTTTTAATTCTCTGCATCTCACTTGTTACTGTCTGACCACCTTCTGCTGCTGAAATATGTCTCACTCACAAGAATGTGGGTTCTACAAGAGTCTGACTGCCTGGAATACTAAGAACTCAATAAATTATTATCATTCAATAAATAAAACCCTTTTTATACCATGTCTTTATTTCTATGCCAAAACAATTCATACAAGACCTGGGCTACGACAGTGACTTCTCTGTCTCCAATCTCCTCCCTCCTCAAACAATTCTAAACACGGCTGCCCAATTACTCTTCCTGAATAATCCTATCCTTCAGGTCACCTAAATGAAGCACTCTCAGAAAGTATACTGCTTGGCACATGCATGGCACACACCCAATAAATGCTAGTTTCCCTTCTATTCTCCTGCTGGAAAATCTCCAAAGGCCTCGTACTGCCTACAAATAAAGTATCTTTTCCACTGGCTGTCACATCTGTTATTAATAGGCTCCAATCTAGTTTTTCATCTTATTTTCCAGAATAACTCTTAATGCTCTGCATGCCACAGTCAAATTAAACCATTTGCCAGTAGATTCTTACGTCCTTAGTTTACACTGTTCCTTGCCTGAAATGCTCCAGCATCCATAACTTTCTAAATCCTACCCGTCCTTCAAGGTCAATATCTTCCTCCAAAAAAAGTCCTGGTTCTCTAAAGCGAAATAATCACTTACCCTCTCCTCTGATGATCAATCTCTGGACCACAGGGTCTCACTGGGTGTGATCCGCGATATGGTTTTGCCCCCTGCAGCAGACTGTGTGATCTCCTGGGCAGGGTTCAGGCCTTATCACTCTAATCCTCACACTGTTTGTACCCGACTGCTAGTGAAGAAAAGGGGCTGAATAAGTGAACAGAAGAATTTTTCCAAAAGGAAAAGAATTACTGGGATAAAATTAGGAGCCGATAAGAATTAACTTCTCTCTGGACGCAGCCATTTAGGGGCACAGTCCAGGGAACAAGCAGTGCCCTAACTCTACTTCCTAACAAATGGGAAGTATCAGGTTGAGAGGTGGTGGACATTTCTACTGATGCCAATGTCATAGCCCAACAGAGAAACATCAAAACCATGAAAATACAACCCATTATCAAGAGAACCAATGACTCCACCAGCATAACGTCCACTAGTCAGGGTGTGGATTCTCTGAACACCATGAGAATGACTGACATTCACAATATACCACACTCATTGGCCTCCCAGAACCATGGAGGCCAAACCGCATAGCTCTCTACCATCTCACCGGTGTTCCCTTTCCTTTGATCTCCAAGCTCTCCTTGGCCAAGCCTCTTCCAAAAGAACTTGCCTGAATGTGTCTCCCACCAGACCGCTGAAGGCCCTGCTATGACTTCCGCTCTTGGCCCCAGGGCTCCAGCTGCTCACAGACAAGCTGCTGAGACAGCACCCAGGGCGGGCTCGGTCCCCCAGCCCCCTTGCTAGAAAACAGGCTGGCATTCATTTTCACTAGATGTGTCCACTTCATTTTATCAGAAATTAGGAGCACTGAGATCTTTTACCCAACCTACATGACCACAAAGGGAACATTCTAAATGCATGTCGTCCTAGGCTCAGCGTTTCCATGGGAGGACTCCAGGAATCTGATTTCACATGAACATCTCAGAGGGGTCCCATAACTGAGTGAATCCCAAAGGAAAGGCTTTGCTTCTCCCATATCATGCCCTTGGCCTGTTGAGTTAAGGTTTTTTTGCTGGGCTCTGAGAGGTTACACTGAACAATCTTACACCAGTGAGTTTCAACCTTGCCTGCGTGTTACAGTGACTTGCACACCAGACCACACTCCATGCCAAGGACATCATAATCTCCAGGCAGGGCTGGAGGCCAGATATCAACTTTTTTTTTTTTTTAAAGTTCT
>NW_011494934.1:2516447-2523175 GCF_000754665.1 Bison bison bison
TCATGCATTGGAGAAGGAAATGGCAACCCACTCCAGTGTTTTTGCCTGGAGAATCCCAGGGACGGGGAATCCTGGTGGGCTGCAGTCCATGGGGTTGCACAGAGTTGGACATGACTGAAGCGACTTAGCAGCAGCAGCAGCAGCAGCAGCAGGGCTTCCCCGTTGGTTTGGATGGTAAAGAATCTGCCTGCAATGCAAGAGACCTGGGTTCAATCCCTGGGTCAGGAGGATCCCTTGGAGAAGGGAATGGCTACCCACTCAAGTATTCTTGCCCGAAGAATTCCATGGACAGAGGAGCCTGGCAGGCTACAGTCTAACACATTACTACTGGTGATTCTAACTTCAGGACCACAGCCTTAGATGAATTCCTGCTTGCTCTGCTTTCTTAGGAGAGCAGGTGAGTGACCTGCACCCGCTTCATACCATCTCCACTACCAGCTTCCAGCCTTCCCAAAAGGCCTTTCTCCTTCCTCTCTACACATTCGTGTTTAATTCATGGTGAATCTTTCAAAATTATTTTGTAATTCCGCTCCCTTTTCAAGGTTCACCTTTGCCACTGAATGTTCTCTTTGGCAAAGGGAAGGGCCTCATATATTCCAGCTGTCTGACGGGCACTGCCCTATGGACTGCAGCCTCAGGCTCTCCCCAGTGCCCTGTCTCGTTTCCCATTGACATTCTCCACTCAGTAGCCAGGGCACGAAGCTCACAACTCCCACTCAGGGCCAACCAAAGGCTTCCCACTGAACCTGAAGTCCTACCCGCCGGGTCAAGCCCGACACACCCTGTGCTTCTGCCCTGCCTCTGGCCTCTCCCGGCCCTCTCCTCCTCACTCACCCTGCCCCCCAGATACACTGGCCACTTTCTGCTCACTCAGCAAGAAGGCTAATTCCTGCCTTGGGGCCACTCGGATGACCCTGCTCCTCCAGGAGTCAGCTCCGATACCGCCTCCTCATGACGTCTCACTGACCGCCATCCCCAGACACTCCATTGCTTCAGCCTGGTTTAGCCTCTCCACATGTTTTAACACGCTCTGAATTTTTCTTGCTTATTGGTTTACTTGTTATTGTCCGTCTCCCCCAAAGGAATATAAATTCCACTTCTTGTTGTTTTCATCACTACTCCAGAAATCACAATTTTTGTGGAACAAACTTATCAATTAATCAATGAGTGAATAAACATGAATAGATAGAACCTGAAACAAACCTATATACATCATGTGTAGGATCTTTACACGTGACGATCTCAGGGGCTCCTGCCTCTCTAAGCAGACACCATAAACTCACCATGGGCAGCAAGTAAACCTTTCCTCCTTTTCCAGCCTTGAAGGTCAAGCACAGTACTGAGTAAATATCATGCTTCAGTATGTTCTTGTTGACATTTCTGGCTATTTTAGATTCTCAGTATTGTATTAAAAATGATATATATGTGTGTGTGTGTGTGTGTGTGTGTGTGTGTATATATATATATATTTTTTTTTTAACAAACTTTCAGTTACCTGTAATCCTCTGACCCCTGAACGTCTACTTACATTGTCTGCTTACTGTATCACATCTGAAGGAGCACAACAAGGAGTCTCTGATCTTAACTCGCCTTCCAGTGTTTCCCACTTCATTCCCACTCTCCAAGTTACATCCATCTTATAGCGTACCTGTGAATCTGCAATGGCAGGCTTTGCCCAGATGTGACTACTGATCTGCCTGATAACAAGAGTTGGGCACATTTCTGTCTAACTGACATGTACCTGTTGAGATCAAACAGAGACCTCAGCCAGGAAACTGCTTCAGAGATGCTCCAAGTCTAAGCTGCATCTCTGGGGATAAGGCTTCCTCCAACTAGAATATCTTCTAAAGCCTGCCTTAGATGAGCTTTTGGTCCCGGTTTCAAGAGTTTAGTGCATTTGTTAGTTTCTATCGGACATATCAAGACTAGTCTGTGAAATCTAGACTTTATTAAGAATCAATCAAAAGCTTACTGGGCAACAAGATAATCATCTTCTCCACTAAAACCTTAATGACAATCTCAGACACTAAGGAAACCGCTCTCAATGAAATGGAAGAAAAAAACAAAATTCAGGCAATTTTGCTAGGATCACTTAAAATATAATTTGCTTTATGCCCACAGTGGGCAGTTCTACCTTTCAATGTCCTCTAATTCTTATTTATCTCAGAATCAATAACAGTTCAGTCTTTCCCCAGCTAACTGCTAAACAAATATCTTTGGATAACTCAAGCTTCTCCAAGGAAATAATCTCCAAGTATCTTAGGATACATAAAACATTCATAAAATCCGCTTTAATCTTCAACTCTGATGACTAAAGATAACACTTCTCCCCAATGGGAAAGACTACAGTAAGAGCCATGAAACACCCCGTCCTCCTACCGGGGCCCTTCAGAGCCTCGACGTCTGTCACCTGTTGCCTCCCAGGTTCTGGGAGTCCCCATCAACTCTGGCGACCCAGATGGGGGCTCAGAAATCCCACTCACCCCCTAGATATCCTTTCTCCCTTCCACACAGAGGTGTCACTCCACCAGGAGTCTAACCGTGGAACTTGCTGGTTCCAAAAAGATATATTTAGATGTTGGTTCTTTACATACATGTTCCTTTTCCCTCTCAAAATGTTAAATGGTTTTGACTTTATAATCAACTAAATCAGTAAATAGCGTATGCATGTATCCCTGTTATCACTGTTAAATAAAAAGTTCTTCCTTCAAACTCCCAAATTTCAAAATCTTGACTCCAACTTTGAGCACACTCTTTTCTTCTCTCCCTACAGCCAGTTAGTTATTCCATCAGCTGCATTATTTTTGTTTGTTTCAAAATGCATCACTTAGGCACCTTTTCATTCCCCATGCCAGTGTCCTAGGTCACGTCCTCCCCATTTCATGCTTACAGCACTATCATCTTGTCCTGTCAGGCTTCTCCACCTTCTGATTCTTCCCTTTTCTCTTGCAATCAGCACCTTGCTATCGTATTAACACCAGTCCAAGCATATAGCTTTTGATGTCTCCTCATGACTGGAAAACAAAGCCTCACCACTTCCTAAGAACAACCATGTCTTCTGGTTGTGGACACACCACCTCCACCTCGGGCTGCCCTTCCCTCCCTGGGCTGTGTTCACCCATTTATTGAAGCTCAACGTGCCCTTTGAGGCTCACGTACATGCTCTCTCTTCCCTTAAGTGCTACCTCATCATGTTATACCTGTTACCTTCTATTAACATCCATGACACCCACTGCCTCCTGCATGTGGATGGTCTTCCATATACATTCAACTACTCTCAGAAAAGTTGCTGCTGAACACAGGAGTGCCTGGTCCCTGAACTAAAAGTACAGTTGTCAATTTCTGCCTTCCTTGACCTCTCGCCTCATGCATTTCCTCATTTTCAAGTTACTGTTTTCATTTGGTTCATGGGACACTAACTTGGGATTTTTCTCCTAATGAACCCTCCTTTTTCCTTTTTGCCAGCTGCTGTGGTTTGAATGTCTGTGTCTCCTCTGAAATCCCTAGGTTGAAAGCCTAAGCCCCATGAGCTGGTTTACAAAATGAGGCTCTGGGAGGTGAAGAGGTCACGCAGGCGCAGCCCTCCCGAGGGGCTCCGAGTCCTTCCCGAGGGGCCCCTTCCATCATGTGAGGACTCAGTGGGAAGGCGCAAGCTCACACCGGATGCCAAGTCTGCTGGCGCCTAGATCTGGACTCATGAGCCTCCCGAAGTGTGAGAAATTCATGCCTGTGTTATGAGCCGCCCCGTTCATGGGAGCTTTGCTGTAATAGCTGGAAGAGATGAAGACCCCGACTTTCCCTCTCACGACTGTTCTGCACCCTGGCTAACACTGAGCTGCTCTCCCGGAGGCCCAGCTCACAGCACTGCCTCTCAGTGCATCCGTGCAATCTCAGCCCTCTACAGTCTGTCTCAGGCTGAAGTCAGGGGTGTTCTCCCACAACCACACTGGGTCACTCAACCTGTTGAAAACACTGCAACGTGGGTTCCCAAGTATCCAAGAGTCTCTCTCAGAATGGGATCCAAGAACTGACCCTTTCAAAACTCTTCAGGTGACTGCAATATGCACCCAAGTTTGGAAACCACTCCTCTAGCTGTATTCACCTCCGTGCCTCTGTAGGATGTTTTGTTTTTATCTAGAACATTCTCCTACCCCTTTCTAAACCTACCTATCCTGAGTGACTGCTATCCAAATGCTTCACATTTTCATTCAAATGTCTTCTCTGATGGACAGAGGATCAGATTAGATTCCTCTGAAATAGGCTCCATGGAACCTGTTATTACATATTAACTATCTTCTATTTTTGAACTGCAAACCTCAGTCTTACTTTGTAGCCTAAGCACTCAGCACAGTACCAGGTGCAAGGTGGGTGCCAGAGGTCCCTGCTAAACAGACATTATAACATATTACAAGAAAAGGATTATGGAAACTCAGAGTGGAAAAGATCATTTCATCATGGAATCACAGAAATTATTCTCTTCTTTAAAAACTCACAAAACTGTCTGAAGATACAGATAACAGCCCTAGATTGACAGGCAAGCCCAAAATAGAAAAATACTGTAATTGGCCAATTTTGAATTTCATTTCACTGTGGAATAAAACATCTGATGGATGACATAACAGCTCATCATATGCCTTAAGTAAGTGAACTAATTATAGGCTTGTTATGAAGACCAAGAGGCATTCACATACCACTGTCTGCAGACATACACATTTCCAGAGCTAACAGTCTTTTTTTAAGTAGAGTCTATCTGCCAGTAAAGCCCCAAATGACAACTCTGTAAGAACATATGGATATGGCCAAAAGTCACATACTTAATTCTGCAGAGTCTGTTCTCTAGTATAAGGAGACAAAGTAAAGACAGTCTTAATTCTGATTAAAGAGGTATAACCAGAAAGCTCAAATAGTCAATTATTACACTGTCAATTATGATTAAAAATACATTCTTTGGTAAAAAAAAAAAAAAAAAAAAAGCTCAAAGTCAGTTTTCTGCAGACATCTTATTGCTAACCAAGCAGAAATCATTTCCACTGCTTTTTACTGTTGTAATATTCCTGAAAATAAAGTCCATTCTCGGGGGTTCATGTTTCCATAACTTGCAAGGCTGAGCTATAAAGCAGTACAGCACAGCTTTAGTTCATCCATCCATCACTCACTGTAAAAATCAATGGTCTAGGAAATTAAATAAATTTGACCAAAGGAGCAGCATAATCTCTTACTCTTAAAGAAAGGAAACTAACATCCATTTTCAAGGCACAAATAAACCAAACTAAGAATTTCCTTAGTTTAAGGAGTTACCCCGTGTCCGAGGTCAGGGGCGGTGGCCAGGAGGAGATACCCCACGCCCCAAGCGGAGGCCAGGGGCGGCGGGCGGGAGGAGCTAATCCACGCCCCTAAGCCCGAGGCCAGGGGCGGTGGCCGGGAGGACCAACCCCACGTCCAAGGAGCCATGGCTGCGCAGGCGCAGGAGGGCCTAGAGGAGCTATCCCACGTTGAAGGTCAGGAAGGGCGGCGGTGAGGAGATACCGCCTCGTCCAAGGTAAGGAGCAGTGGCTGCGCTTTGCTGGAGCAGCCGTGAAGAGATACCCCACACCCAAGGTAAGAGAAACCCAAGTAAGACGGTAGGTGTTGCAAGAGGGCATCAGAGGGCAAACACACTGAAACTATACTCACAGAAAACTAGTCAATCTAATCACACTAGCACCACAGCCTTGTCTAACTCAATGAAACTAAGCCATGCCCGTGGGGCAACCCAACATGGGCAGGTCATGGTGGAGCGATCTGACAGACTGTAGTCCACTAGAGAAGGAAATGGCAAACCACTTCAGTATTCTTGCCTTGAGAACCCCATGAACAGTACAAAAAAGCAAAATGATAGGATAATGAACGAGGAACTCCTCAGGTCAGTAGGGGCCCAATATGCTACTGGAGATCAGTGGAGAAATAACTCCAGAAAGACTGAAGGGATGGAGCCAAAGGAAAAACAATACTGAATTGTGGATGTGACTGGTGATAGAAACAAGGTCCGATGCTGTAAAGAGCAATATTGCATAGGAACCTGGAATGTAAGGTCCATGAATCAAGGCAAATTGGAAGTGGTCAAACAAGAGATGGCAAGAATGAATGTCGACATTCTAGGAATCAGCGAACTGAAATGGACTGGAATGGGTGAATTTAATTCAGATGACCATTATATCCACTACTGCAGGCAGGAATCCCTCAGAAGAAATGGAGTGGCCATGATGGTCAACAAAAGAGTCCGAAATGCAGTACTTGGATGCAATCTCAAAAACGACAGAATGATCTCTGTTTGTTTCCAAGGCAAACCATTCAATATCACAGTAATCCAAGTCTATGCCCCAACCAGTAACACTGAAGAAGCTGAACTGTTCTATGAAGACCTATTAAGACTAACACCCCAAAAAGACGTCCTTTAAATTATAGGGGACTGGAATGCAAAAGTAGGAAGTCAAGAAACAACTGGAGTAACAGGCAAATTTGGCCTTGGAATACGGAATGAAGCAGGGCAAAGACTAATAGAGTTTTGCCAAGAAAATGCACTGGTCATAGCAAACACCCTCTTCCAAACACAAGAGACGACTCTACACATGGACATCACCAGATGGTCATCACCGAAATCAGATTGATTATATTCTTTGCAGCCAAAGATGGAGAAGCTCTATACAGTCAGCAAAAACAAGACCAGGAGCTGACTGTGGCTCAGACCA
>NW_011494934.1:2523275-2524135 GCF_000754665.1 Bison bison bison
AGCCAAACATCCTGGAATGTGAAGTCAAGTGGGCCTTAGAAAGCATCACTACGAACAAAGCTAGTGGAGGTGACAGAATTCCAGTTGAGCTATTCCAAATCCTGAAAGATGATGCTGTGAAAGTGCTGCACTCAATATGCCAGCAAATTTGGAAAACTCAGCAGTGGCCACAGACTGGAAAAGGTCAGTTTTCATTCCAATCCCAAAGAAAGGCAATGCCAAAGAATGCTCAAACTACCACACAATAGCACTCATCTCACATGCTAGTAAAGTAATGCTCAAAATTCTCCAAGCCAGGCTTCAGAGGTACATGAACCGTGAACTTCCAGATGTACAAGCTGGTTTTAGAAAAGGCAGAGGAACCAGAGATCAAATTGCTAACATCTGCTGGATCATGGAAAAAGCAAGAGAGTTCCAGAAAAGCATCTATTTCTCCTTTAATGACTATGCCAAAGGCTTTGACTGTGTGGATCACAATAAACTGTGGAAAATTCTGAAAGAGATGGGAATACCAGACCACCTGACCTGTCTCTTGAGAAATTTGTATGCAGGTCAGGAAGCAAGAGTTAGAACTGGACATGGATCAACAGACTGGTTCCAAACAGGAAAAGGAGTTCATCAAGGCTGTATATTGTCACCCTGTTTCTTGAACTTATATGCAGAGTACATCATGAGAAACGCTGGACTGGAAGAAACATAAGCTGGAATCAAGACTGCCGGGAGAAATATCAATAACCTCAGATATGCAGATGACACCATCCTTACGGCAAAAAGTGAAGAGGAACTAAAACGCCTCTTGATGAAAGTGAAAGTGGAGACTGAAAAAGTTGGCTTAAAGCTCAACATTCAGAAAACAAAGA
>NW_011494934.1:2524235-2524775 GCF_000754665.1 Bison bison bison
TCTATACAGTCAGCAAAAACAAGACCAGGAGCTGACTGTGGCTCAGACCATGAACTCCTTATTGCCAAATTCAGACTTAAATTGAAGAAAGTAGGGAAAACCACTAGGCCATTCAGGTATGACCTAAATCAAATCCCTTATACAGTGGAAGTGAGAAAGAGATTTAAGGGCCTAGATCTGATAGAGTGCCTGATGAGCTATGGAATGAGGTTTGTGACATTGTACAGGAGACAGGGATCAAGACCATCCCCATGTAAAAGAAATGCAATAAAGCAAAATGGCTGTCTGGGGAGGCCTTACAAATAGCTGTGAAAAGAAGAGAAGCGAAAAGCAAAGGAGAAAAGGAAAGACATAAACATCTGAATGCAGAGTTCCAAAGAATAGCAAGAAGAGATAAGAAAGCCTTCTTCAGTGATCAATGCAAAGAAATAGAGGAAAACAACAGAATGGGAAAGACTAGAGATCTCTTCAAGAAAATCAGAGATACCAAAGGAACATTTCATGCAAAGATGGGCTCGATAAAGGACAGAAATGGTATGG
>NW_011494934.1:2525469-2526159 GCF_000754665.1 Bison bison bison
TGTGCTCTTCCGATCTGATCTGATCTGAAGTATATCCTACTTGCCAGATCAGACGATTTCACAGAGCTTATATGGTATTCAATTTAAATGATCAAATACATGTTCAGTGTCGCAATCGTTAGGCACTAGAATGAGGGGTGAGTAGCCTGAAAGAGTAAATAGGCAAGAACTTTCAGCATCTGGGGATAAGAAAAGGCAGTCCAACACTAGCTCTCAGTTCAGTTCAGTCGCTCAGTCCTGTCTGATTCTTTGTGACCCCATGAATTGCAGGACGCCAGGCCTCTCTGTCCATCACCAACTCCCGGAGTTCACTCAGACTCACGTCCATCGAGTCGGTGATGTCATCCAGCCATCTCATCCTCTGTCGTCCCCTTCTCCTCCTGCCCCCAATCCCTCCCAGCATCAGAGTCTTTCCAATGAGTCAACTCTTTGCATGAGGTGGCCAAAGTACTGGAGTTTCAGCTTTAGAATCATTCCTTCCAAAGAAATCCCAGGGCTGATCTCCTTCAGAATGGACTGGTTGGATCTCCTTGCAGTCCAAGGGACTCTCAAGAGTCTTCTCCAACACCACAGTTCAAAAGCATCAATTCTTTGGTGCTCAGCTTTCCTCACAGTCCAACTCTCACATCCATACATGACCACTGGAAAAACCATAGCCTTGACTAGACAGACCTTTGTTGACAAAATAAT
>NW_011494934.1:2526259-2527322 GCF_000754665.1 Bison bison bison
TGACAAAATAATGTCTCTTCTTTTGAAAATGCTATCTAGGTTGGTCATAACTTTCCTTCCAAGGAGTAAGCTTCTTTTAATTTCATGGCTGCAATAACCATCTGCAGTGATTCTGGAACCCAGAAAAATAAAGTCTGACACTGTTTCCTCTGTTTCCCCATCTATTTCCCATGAAGTGTTGGGTGGGATCAGATGCCATGATCTTTGTTTTCTGAATATTGAGCTTTAAGCCAACTTTTTCAGTCTCCTCTTTCACTTTCATCAAGAGGCGTTTCAGTTCCTCTTCACTTTCTGCCATAAGGGTGGTGTCATCTCCATGTATGAGGTTATCGATATTTCTCCCACCAATCTCGATTCCAGCTTGTGCTTCTTCCAGCCCAGCGTTTCTCATGATGTACTGTGCATATAAGTTAAATAAGCAGGGTGACAATATACAGCCTTGACGTACTCCTTTTCCTATTTGGAACCAGTCTGTTGATCCATGTCCAGTTCTAACTGTTGCTTCCTGACGTGCATACAAATTTCTCAAGAGGCAGATCAGGTGGTCTGGTATTCCCATCTCTTTCAGAATTTTCCACAGTTTATTGTGATCCACACAGTCAAAGGCTTTGGCACAGTCAATAAAGCAGAAATAGATGTTTCTGGAACTCTCTTGCTTTTTCCATGATCCAGCGGATGTTGGCAATTTGATCTCTGGTTCCTCTGCCTTTTCTAAAACCAGCTTGAACATCAGGAATTTCACAGTTCACATATTGCTGAAGCCAGGTTTGGAGGATTTTGACCATTACTTTACTAGCGTGTGAGATGAGTGCTATTGTGCGGTAGTTTGAGCATTCTTTGGCATTGCCTTTCTTTGGGATTGGAATGAAAACTGACCTTTTCCAGTCTGTGGCCACTGCTGAGTTTTCCAAATTTGCTGGCATATTGAGTGCAGCACTTTCACAGCATCATCTTTCAGGATTTGGAATAGCTCAACTGGAATTCTGTCACCTCCACTAGCTTTGTTCGTAGTGATGCTTTCTAAGGCCCACTTGACTTCACATTCCAGGATGTCTGGCCTTAG
>NW_011494934.1:2527422-2541361 GCF_000754665.1 Bison bison bison
TCTTGCCACCTTTTCTTAATATCTTCTGCTTCTCTTAGGTCCATACCATTTCTCTCCCTTATCGAGCCCCTTTTTGCATGCAATGTTCCCTTGGTATCTCTAAGTTTCTTGAAGAGATCTCTAGTCTTTCCCATTCTGTTGTTTTCCTCTATTTCTTTGCATGATCGCTGAGGAAGCCTTTCTTATATCTCCTTGCTATTCTTTGGAACTCTGCATTCAGATGCTTATATCTTTCCTTTTCTCCTCTGCTTTTCACTTTTCTTCTTTTCATATCTGTTTGTAAGGCCTCACCAGACAGCCATTTTGCTTTGTTGCATTTCTTTTCGATGGGGATGATCTTGATCCGTGTCTCTCGCACAATGTCATGAATGTCCGTCCATAGTTTATCAGGCACTCTGTCTATCAGATCTAATCCCTTAAACCTATTTCTCACTTCCACTGTATAATCATAAGGGATTTGATTTAGGTCATACCTGAATGGCCTAGTGGTTTTCCCTACTTTCTTCAATTTAAGTCTGAATTTGGCAATAAGGAGTTCATGATCTGAGCCACAGTCAGCTCCCAGTCTTGTTTTTGCTGACTGTATACAGCCTCTCCATCTTTGGCTGCAAAGAATATAATCAGTCTGATTTTGGTGTTAACCATCTGGTGATGTCCATGTGTAGATTCTTCTCTTTTGTTGTTGGAAGAGGGTGTTTGCTTTGACCAGTGCATTCTCGTTGTAAAACTCTATTAGCCTCTGCCCTGCTTCATTCCGTACTGCATCAGAGGGCAGACACACAAACCATAATCACAGAAAACCAGTCAATCATTCTCTAACACCAGCTCTACCATTTGGCAAAAACGTGTCACTGTCGAACTGAGCTTTAGGTGATGCTACAGGGACCTGAAGGAATCCATTCAAATGAGGGAAACTCCAGGAAGACTTCATTCATGTGGTGTGAGCGTGGAGGGATCACAGAGCTTTCTCCAGGGCATCGTCTGCACGAGGAAGGAGCGTGAACAAGACACAGAGGAAGACACTTGGGCAAGGGCTCTCTGAAGGTGGAGCTGGGGCAGAGGGAACAGACAGGCACCCAGGAAAGAACACGTGGGGCTGAGGAGTAATGTTGCATTCACGACGAGAAAGGAGCTGAACACAACCTGTTCCCATGCAATGGAACACGATCATGGCTGCAAATTGATCTTAACTGTGTCTCGGGAAAACCTGCAGAGCCAAAATGGGTGGCAGACGACCTATAGGGTGTTCCTGTAATATTCAAAGAGAAATAATATTTTGCAGAAAAGCGAGAACTCACAGGGCTCCCAGTGGAAAGAGAAAAACACTGAAAATTATAGGATTGAGAAATCAGAACAAAAGAATCAAAATGAGACTAGAATTTTTAATAACAGTATATAGAGAGGATGGCTTCCCTGGTAGCTCAGATGTTAAAGAATCTGCCTGCAATGCAGGAGACCCTGGTTCGATCCCTAGCTCAAGAAGATCCTCTGGAGAAGGAAATGGCAACCCACTCCAGTATTCTTGCCTGGAGAATTTCATCAACACAGGAGCCTGGTTCGCTATAGTCCATGGGATTGCAAAGAGTCAGACACAACTAAGTGATGAACACTTTCACATAGAGAGGCAGAGAATTAAAATCTAGTTCCATTGATGTAACTGCCAAAACAATGACAGAGGGTAACAGCTAGACTCCCACAGAATGTTCCAAGACTCCTAACAGAATCAGACTGTGAGGCCTGCTGCACACTGAGGAACTCAAACTTTTGCTGCTGAACTGAACCGAGAATATGGCAATTATGTCAATCATTCTGTTTTACTACATGAGAAAGAAAAACTTACACACACCCTAAAACCTTTGTTCTTTCCCACTGGCATAACCTGCTAAAAAGCTAGATCCAGGTGTCTCTGCAAGACAGAATTAGGCAATAAAATTCTCAAGTCAACAAAAATACAAAAAAGCAAGACACTTAAGTTCTTCTGCTGTTAAGGAATCAATGACAACTCCCACGAGCCTCTCAAGCCAGTGAAGAAAATCAGTATTTATCATCTGTGTATCAGGAAGCCTGGGGCTAAGTGTTCCTCATTAAACCTCACCACTACCCATCATTGCCCTCCGTCTCCTCATTTCACAGAGGAGGAAAGTGAGTCTCATAGGAGGTAAGTGACTTTCCCAAAGAAACTGAGCTAATGTCAGCAGAGCTGAGACTCAATCCAGATTCCTCTAACTCCAAATCCATGCTCCTACCAGTAAGCTTTCCACCTCCAGGACTGGTCTCAGCAACCTTTCCCAACCCCAGCAATAATACGTCTTCTCCCTCTGTTGGTTCTTTTTTCATTCATTTTTATACGTTCATTCTTAAATTAATCATCAAGTACCTACTGAGCACTAGCCTTGGATATGACTACTCGTTAAATGTTTCAAGTGTTTTATATGAGGCATGGTGCTCCTAGGCATTGCCATTTTTCTTATCCAAACATGTCAGAATGGATGTAAAAATCACATCATTTTCACTTACTTCCATATCATAAATCCATGATACTTAAATCATTAGAACTCAGTATCTCCTACCTTCCAGTAAATACTGAAGATCTGAGCTAGTTGGGGGGAAAAAAATTACTTCAGAACTATGAAAAAGCTAATATCCTAATTATTTAAGTAATTTTAGTAGCTGAGAATTTCTGGTAAAGTTGTCAACAATATTAAAAGCAGAGCACATGAATGAAGACTATGCTGCTAGTTTATAGTGTAATTTTATTTTATTTTATTTTTTCCAATGGACTCCAAAAGAGAGCAAAATACAAATCTGCTATTCTTCATTGAGATATTGTGGGAAAACACAGTCACCCATCTAGGGCACTATGGGATTAAATGATCTGAGAGATTATGGAGATGAGTTTCTAAAATGAGAGAAGACTTCAAGAACACTCCATCTTAAAAGTATTACCTGCATGGATGAGGTTAAATTGGGCAGGAGCCACTTTGTAAAATGGTTATTACAGTTGTAGTTCATTAAGACTGCTTTGTAGGTAAGTGTATTAGTGTTTCTGAATCTACACTGCTCACAGGGTCAGTCCTGCTAAATCTGGCCTGCTGTAATAAGAAATCTTTTGGTGAAAATCTATTTGAACTACAAGTACTTAGAATCAACTGAAATTTATTAGTCTGAATTCAAAGAGGATTCTTAATTCTATTTTATTTTATTTTATTTTTTTATTTTTATTTTTTTAACAGATGATTCCCTATTCACTGCTTCAAGTCATAAACATCTACCTAATTTTCTAGGCCATCCACACTTTCTCCTGCTATTATGGAGAGCTTTCCAAGAAATCTGAGTTCCAGTTACTCATAGAAGATGAATAAAGGGAATCATGCTCTACATGATCTCATCAATGTCCTCAAAAATAACAATTCTTTTTTTTTTTTTTTTTTATGAGACACACATGGGCAACTAGTTTCAGAACCATAGTGTTAGGCAGATGGGTAGTCCTTGCTGAACCCCTACATACATGATGATGGGTAATTTTACGGGTCAACTTGACTGGGGTACCAGATATCTAGTTAAACATCATTTTGAGTGTGTCTGTAAGAGTGTTTGCAGAAGAAATTAGTATTTGAATTAGTAAACTGAGTAGCCCTCCCTAACATAGGTGAGCGTCATCCATCCTGTTGAAGGCCTGAATAGAACAAAAAGGTAGAGGGGGGACCAATTTGATGCCTGCCTGACCTTGTCTGTTGGGACATTGATCTTCTCCTGTACTCAGATTGGGACTTACATCATTGACACTCCAGGTTCTTCAGACCTTCAGACTTGGACTGAAACTATATTCGTTTTTCTAGTTCTCTGACTTGCAAATAACTCATTGGGGGATTTCTCAGCCTCCATAATTGCATGAGCCAATATTTTTTTTTTTATGCCTGGTTCCAGAGACTGTATTCCTACATGGTTGTGGCAATAAATCTGTCTGTCACATTTATTCTAGTCTGTCACATTTTTTAGAGTTAATAAAAGTCCTCTCATGAACAAGATCCATAGTAAGGACAGAACACATAAAACACATAAAACAAAACCACTGTTCTGACTCTATGAATTTGCTTGTAATTTTAAATAAAACATTATGAAATGTGTGCATATATATTGGGAATCCTATTAATTAATATTTATTTATAAATCATGCAATAATAAGAACCTCTGCATCAATTGGTACAGAGTTTCTCAGAAATACACCACAGATTGCTGATGAAACTCCACCTCCAAATGTAAGTAAAAGAAGGCAGGATCCGTGATTCTTTCCCAAGAAGTATCTTAACCCACCATGAACTGTGGAGTGTTACTGCTAATTCAAGGACCCTGAACAGTATAGTAAATACAGCACTAAGCCAAGAGGAAGCATTTTAAAAGCATATCACATAGACTGTTCAATAAGCCATATACTAAAGTGAGCAAATAATACTGAACCAAGAGCAGAAATACAAGTATTTCCTAATTTTTAAAATGATATGCCTGTGGGATACTGCCAGGAGAAACATCAATAACCTCAAAGATTCAGATGACACCACCTTATGGCAGAAAGCGAAAAAATAAAGAGCCTCTTGAGGAAAGTGAGAATAGAGTGAAAAAGCTGGCATAAAATTCAACATTCAAAAAACGAAGATCATGGCAACCAGTCCCATCACTTCATGGAAAATACATGGGGAAACAATGCAAAGAGTGAGAGACTATTTTCTTGGGCTCCAAAATCATTGCAGACGGTGACTGCAGCCATGAAATTAAAAGATTCTTGCTCCTTGGAAGGAAAGTTATGACCAACCTAGACAGTATATTCAAAAGCAGAGACATTACTTTGCCAATAGAGGTCCATCTAGTCAAAGCTATGGTTTTTCCAGTGGTCATGTATGGATGTGAGGGTTGGACCATAAAGAAAGCTGAGCGCCAAAGAATTGATGCTTTTGAACTGTGGTGTTGGAGAAGACTCTTGAGAGTCCCTTCGACTTCAAGGACATCCAACCAGTCCATCCTAAAGGAGATCAGTCCTAATTATTCACTGGAAGGACTGATGCTGAAGCTGAAACACCAATATTTTGGCCACCTGATGCAAAGAACTGACTCACTGGAAAAGACCCTGATGCTGGTAAAGACTGAAGGCAGGAGGAGAAGGGGACGACAGAGGAAGAGATGGTTGGATGGCATCACCGACTCGATGGACATGAGTTTGAGCAAGCTCTGGGAGTTGGTGATGGACAGGGAGGCCTGGTGTGCTTCAGTCCACGGGGTCGCAGAGTCAGACACAACTGAGCGACTAACTGAACTGAACTGCTTTTAGCTTCTAAAAGAAGCTATCTATTACAACTCCCTATCCTTACAGAATAAAGAAAAGAAGCTTGGAAAAATGCCGTTTCATTTAATAGTGGCTCACGATTCATACAAAAGGGCTTGTGATCCCCACCAAGGGCCCAGGTGCGACCTTAGTCAGGCCACCAGCACCAGGCATGTGCACAGACAATGGAGAGCCCTTCCCACAGCTGCTCACCCACCATCCCCACCGCCAGTGCCGTCCACGCTCCCAAATCTCAGAGCAGATTACTGTGGACTGACTCTACCACCAGGTACCTCCCCCGTAGGGTTAATATCAGTGTGTTCCACTCTTTCTAGGCCTTAACTGCAGCCTTCTACAGAGGATACTCCAAGAAAGCAAGGGGATTAAAACTATGTGGGCTTAATCATGAAAACTGGAAATAAGGGCATTTGGGTTGAATACAGAAAATAAAAGTTGGCCTTAAAGCAGTGTTTCTCAATCCTGGCCCTACTTCAGAATAACGGAGGGACAGTCAAAGAATATGGATACCTCAGTTCAACCCCCGGAGATTCTGACATTGCTCATCTGGAGTGCAACCCAGGCCTCAGAATTTTTCACAGCTCCCAAGGGATTCGAATGCAGGTGCGGGATTTAAGACATTTCAAAATAAAAATAAATGTTAAAGTCGTGTGCTGCACATCTGACTGAAGGTACTTTCCTTTCTTCACACAGACCTGTGGGTACAAAAGGCCCAGGTGCAGATAGCACTGGCTGTGATCACTGTGCACACCTGTGCACAACCAAGTGCTTCTTTAAAGAGAAGCTCCAGAGGGCCTGGATAAGTACAGCCTGCTGAGCCCCCGAGCCCTCCGGGCGGGCTCCGCTGGCTCCCTTGCCCTGCCAGACATAGGAGCTGTGCAGCCACACGGAGCAGCCACCAGCGTGGACTTGGCCTACTTCAGACCAGTTCCTGCTTGGAAATTACAGGTAAGACAAGAGGCCTTGTGGTTCACAGAGGAAAACCTCATCAGATGAGGATAAACACTATAAAATACCCAGGCAGAAGTAACTGCAGAGCTATTACCAGGACAACTATTAACAAAATTAGATATTAAATAAGCAAAATGCCACTGAATCTATGTGACCTGGATTGAAGAATAAGGCCGTTCTACTACAAACTATTACTTCAGAGAAACAACAGCCAAATCGTGCTAACTTCTGGGTGAAAAAAGTATCTGTTATTTGAATAACAAGGGAGGGCGAAGATGCTTAAATTCTGCATATTCTATTTCATTGATAATTCGAAAAACTCCAAATACAGTGAAAGGCATACAGAAGGATCAGAGGCATTACTTAAATTTCTGCCAGTTACTTTTCCACCAAGTAGTTACCTTTCAACATGCTACAGAATATTAACATTTTGTCTGTACTACATTTTACACATGAAACTTCAAAATTATTTCTGCTACAAAATCTTACAAGCCTAATTAGAGACAATAAATTAAGTATCAAGCCAAGAAATGGCTTTGAAAATCGACTGTGTGTAAGAGCTCACTGAATCAAGCACGGAGGGAGGGCACAAAAGCAACTGAGTCTTTGTTCTCCATGTGACTTATTAATTAAAAGAGGAACGAGGAAAGCTTAGACCTGTGCTTTGAAGCCATCAGAACCAGCCTGCTCTGGAAGCATTCTTTATCTTGTTTATGTCAAAACACAAAACCTGGCAGATGCGGTCTGAATGAATTAAAAACACACAGGCAGTATTTCTCTCTGATTCTGACAGCAATGGGAGAGACCAAAGAGAAGAAAAATTATCACATGTTTACCATGAAATAACTGACGATGTGAAAGAGTGGATCTGTGGGCACTGGAAGCAGCTCCCTGCCTCAAAAGCCCATCCACAGCACACACCCAACGAGCACTCTAATCCATAAAACACAGACTCGGTCTTTACAATAACTTTAAGAAGTGTTTATAAGCAATTTAATTCTTTAAATTCTAGAAATGAGGTCTCTAAAACAGGAGGTTCAACTGAAAATGCAATGACTTACGTGCAGCAAAAGAAACGGAATAATGTTCTTCCTCCTGAATGAGGGTTGTGTCTCCATTTTTAATTTAGGAATTCATACAGCTTCACTTGTAATTCAGGTTAGCCGGTTTGCCTCTTAGAGCCACTCAGAATACAGTGCAAGCGCCTGTGTTTATGGGGTACGTGTGTGACAGACTTCGTGATTCAGCGTCTTCTGTCTTGTTGCCTGCAACATGCTGCTGCTGCTGCTGCTGCTGCTGCTAAGTCGCTTCAGTCGTGTCTGACTCTGTGCGACCCCATAGACGGCAGCCCACCAGGCTCCCCTGTCCCTGGGATTCTCCAGGCAAGGACACTGGAGTGGGTTGTCATTTCCTTCTCCAATGCATGAAAGTGAAAAGTGAAAGTGAAGTTGCAACATGCTAGCATTCATTAACAACAACCTATTTCTTCTTAGCTATGTTACACTCTATACTTTTTGAAGGACTGGTATAACGCAATCAGAACTTAAGGGTTTCTACTGGCTTCTAAAATACTGTCTATTGGTTCTCTTATGCAATATTTCCCCTACAATATATCTCCAAAATGACTTGAAACAGCTGTAAGAAATATTTTCCCCTGCAAAAATGAGGGTGGGGTGCCTTGGACAACTGTACATCTTATATACAGAGAATACAGCACATATACAGGATGGCACACAGGATGCTAATGAGGAAGAGGGGAGCAGGATGGATGAAGAGAAGAAGGGATAAAAAGGGAAGAGAGAAGTTCTAGAAGAAAAATCTACAATAACTCATTCCTTGGATTCCTATTATGTTTACCAATAACTTCACTGAACAGTACGGAATAGCATCAAACATGGCTGCTAGAGTCAGTTTAGTTCAGTTCAGTCGCTTAGTCACGTCCAGCTCTTTGCGACCCCATGAACCGCAGCACACCAGACCTCCCTGTCCATCACCAACTCCCAGAGTCCACCCAAACCCATGTCCATTGAGTTGGTGATGCCATCCAACAATCTCATCCTCTGTCATCCCCTTCTCCTCCTGCCCTCAATCTTTCCCAGCATCAGGGTCTTTTCCAATGAGTCAGCTCTTCCCATTAGGTGGCCAAAGTATTGGAGTTTCAGCTTCAACATCAGTCCTTCCAATGAACACCCAGCACTGATCTCCTTTACAATGGACTGGTTGGATCTCCTTGCAGTCCAAGGACTCTCAAGAATCTTCTCCAACACCACAGTTCAGAAGTATCAATTCTTTGGCACTCAGCTTTCTTCATAGTCCAACTCTCACATCCATACATGACCACTGGAAAAACCATAGCCTTGGCTAGATGGACCTTTGTTGACCAAGTAATGTCTCTGCTTTTTAATATGCTGTCTAGGTTGGTCATAACTTTCCTTCCAAGGAGTAAGCGTCTTTTAATTTCATGGTTGCAGTCACCATCTGCAGTGATTTTGGAGCCCAAAAAATAAAGTCAGCCACTGTTTCCACTGTTTCCCCATCTATCTGCCATGAAGTGATGGGACTGGATGCCACAATCTTCGTTTTCTAAATGTTGAACTTTAAGCCAACTTTTTCACTGTCCTCTTTCACTTTCATCAAGAGGCTCTTAAGTTCTTCTTCACTTTCTGCCATAAGGGTGGTGTCATCTGCATATCTGAGGTTATTGATATTTCTTCCAGCTTGTGCTTCCTCCAGCCCCGCGTTTCTCACGACGTACTCTGCATATAAGTTAAATAAACAGGGTGACAATATACAGCCTTGACATACTCCTTTTCCTGTTTGGAACCAGTCTGTTAGTGTTAATGTCACTATTTTATCTTTGGTTCGTTTAGTCTTCATTCTACTACCTGCCTCAGCTCAGTCAGGCTCTAAAGGAACACTTCCTGAGTTCTTTAGTGACTCAGAGCCAAATATCATCAGCTGGTATTAAGGAATCTTTCAGAGTCTTGCCCACAACTTCCTTGATGTGTGACAATCAGATGGCTTGACCCCCTTTCTGGAGAGATCTCATTACACTCTCTGAACACACATTTTATGTTTCTGTGTTCAAGTCAGTGGTTTCAGTGGTTGTCAAACTTCAGTTTTCATCCGAATCACAGGGCTACAATATTAAGCCACAATATTCCATTAACATCCCCACTCCAAACTACAGTCCACAGCTCCCCACCCGGATTCTCTTCACTGCACACTGAACTTATCTAAAAAAAAATTAATTTTAGGATGTTTAGTATCCAAGTATTAAATCCAGAATCCTTGAGGTAAGATCATCTTTCTAACAGAATCTTGAAATTTGAAAACCAGAAGCAGGGTATTCAAAAAACACAAAACTGGTTTAAAAAAAAAAAAACTAAATATAACCCTTAATGGAAAGACAAGATTAACATCTGCTCCAGGTTAAACTATTCCAAACGCATTACAATGAGCAATGAGCTAGGAATGCACACGTACTTTGGGCATTTTTAGCTTTTGTTCCACAGAGGGTCTGTCGACATCGCCCCTCTTCACTTCCTCTGTTCTGATTCCACCGCTGTGTGCACGCACGGCTCCCTCAGAGAAGCCCTGATCTTCACCCTACTGAGTGGGTCCCCTCCCTAGGAGGCTGGATCTCACTCTCTGATGCTCCTCCCATCACCACGGGGGTCTGGGAGATCTCCAGAAACGACAGATCAGCAAGGCCACTTTGTTCCAGGTATGAACACTCACATAAAACCCTCTCTAAACATGCTCAGTCAGTAAATGTCACCAAAGTCCCCCTCCCTGCGAGGGACTGTGCTAATCTAGGAACACAGGAGCGATGGGAAAAGACACTCCCTGGAAGCATGGAGTGCAGGCCCGATGGGGACGACAGGCTGATTCAACCAGTTTAATGTTGTTTTCAAACTCTGTGAACAGTACAGGATGTTATCAGGATCCCCAGCAGGAGAATCTGTTCTAGTCATGGAAGGCAGTCGACGAAGGCAGAAGAGATTTTAAACCTACGTCAGCAGAGAAGAAGACTGTATCACACAACTAGACCAAAAGGAGACCAAAAGGAACGCATCCTCCAAAAAGAAACCGCCTGCATAAAAGCTTGGCGCCGAGAGAGAACACGGTGGATGCAAGTTCAGTTGAAGAAAGTTCGGGCATCACACAGCAGAACAAGGACAGCATGGTGCGGAGGGGCTAGGCTGGGCTGGAAGCAAGCACTGCACTGTGGAGAGGCTCAGGGTCCATTTTATGGGGCAAGGACTTCACCCGAAAGTGAGTGAGAGGACCTGAGACCAGGCTGCAACGTGCACTTGAACACATCAAGGCTACGACCACAGACGTGGAGTCCGGTTGGGGATTTTCAGACAAAACCGAGGCAGTGGTCATGGGGATGCAGAGGAGGGGAGGGAGTCCAGAGATGCCCAGCAAGTAGAGACGCCCCACTAGGGCACTGCCTGGACATGCCGGATGCCACCCTGAAACCCAGCACAGGCTGCACCACGCAGTGAGACTGGAGCCTGGCACAGGGAGGACTGATGGTCTCCATCTGGAACACGCCACGCTGGGGAATGCCCAGCTGCCCTACCCAAGCCCAGTCTCGGAAGCTCCTGGCTCCTCAGGCCCAGCCCCACACCAGGACTTGGCAGGTCCTCCTTACTATCTCCACAGTTCCTCTCAGAGCCGGCTCCTCTGATGATAAGGAAGGTACTCACATTCCTGACTCATCACCTTTTCTCTGTGAAAGCCATTCAATATCCTGAGCTTTTTTCAGCCTTCGCTTTAATATCTTTGTATGGTGGCTGTCTCTAATATCTAAAGTTTAATCCAATTTTTATATATAATGAGTAAACCATTTCTAATGTACAATTATAAATGTATTATTTTTCAGGCTTTCCTCAGACTCCTCAAAATTATTCAGGCCACATTCTCTGCTATTTATACACATTATGCCTGTGTGTTTTAAATCACCTGCAATTTGAGGCCAACTCCCATTCTAACTATATTTGACAGTTTATATTACAAGAGCTTATAAGAAAGAAACGTTTGGCCTTCATTTTCTGTGCTCTTTCAGCATCTGTAACACAGGGAGGGCCCCAGCGTATAAATGCTGAGCCCACACTGCGTCTGCAAGTCTGTTATTTGCTGCAACCAGGTGAGAAGGAAGGGAAGGGCAGAGGCTGGGCAGACAGGGCCAGCAGAGAGGCAGCTGGCAGCCAAGACGAGCCCCAGACTGGGTGCCGTGCTGACATCTGGCCCCTGCTCTGAGGCTTCCTCAGCATGATGAGTCCAGCTAAAAACCTCCGCCGGGATGCAGACTTACAGGAAACGAGATGCGGGATCTGCCTGGGGGAGGCAGCAGGTGGTGAGGGTTTGCTCCTCCAGATGTGAAGCAGAAAAGGGGGAGTTAGACTAACTTGAGCAGAGGCAGCAAGAAGGACAAGGAGGCTCCAGAAGCCATCTGGCTGGGCCAGTTGTTTCCCAGGACCCACAGCCAGAAAGAGCCAAATTCAGCCTAAACGGACAGCTGCCCTGCCCACCAGGCTCCCCAGCCCACAGCACGTGATACCGAAGCCACAGATGCCACGTACGTGCATGCCCGGTCCTGTCTGACTCTTTGCCACCCCATGGACTTCAGCCCTCCAGGCTCCTCTGTCCATGGGATTCTCCAGGTAAGAATACTGGAGTGGGTTGCCATTTCCTCCTCCAGGGGATCTTCCCAACTCAGGGACTGAATCCAGGTCTCCTGGGTCTCCTGCATTGACTGGCGGATTCTCGACCACTGAGCCCCCTGGGAAGCCATGAGCATTTATTATATAAACAGATACATCAATGAGTTAATTTCGTTTGACATTCCCCTACTTTCCTTTTACTTTGGCTCGCTGTTAGTCCGGTAACCTGTGTATCATTTATGAAGGTACTGAGTACTTAAATTTTAGGAGAAAAAGCATATATCTGATAGCGTGTCCATCTCCATTCTTCCTAGCAACTGTCCAGACACCCCCTGCCTGCCCCATACTCTCACACACAAACACAAACACACTCTGATTTTAGATCTAAATCTGCTCATTGAAGTCTTAGGCCATTGTTTCCACTAATAACATCTTGTGCCTGTCAACACCATCCATTCAAACCCTGGCCAACACTTAAGAACAGCTACTAACGTCTTCCTATCTAGTCTCTATGCTCTGGGTCTCCCTCACCTACCTACCCAAGTCCCAACTAAATCCTTACAACATCATAAGGCTATCATTTAACAGGAAGCTGTTGTATAGAACACAGTTTTTACCTCTCTCTCATTTTCTCTCCTATAAATCAAGATTCTTGGGGAAAAAAAGCAGCTCTCTAACTTGCTTGTTATCTCCCCCACTTCTCCACTCTTTAAGTTAGGATGAGCTCAGTTACAAGGAAGAGAATCCTAGTATAATAATGGCCTAAACCATCAGTTGCTCAGTAATGTCCAACTGTTTGCAACCCTATGGACTGAAGCCCTCCAGGTTGCTCTATCCATGGAAGTGACCACTGTTTACCTTTGAAAAATTCCTAATAACTTCACCCTAGAGTTGCTTTGGTTGCTCAGCAATGACAAGAAGGACCAAGGCTCTTCTTATCCTCCTGCTTCATCACCCTTACCATGCTGACATAATTTTTTCAGTATTGCCTCATGGCTATAATGTGGGTGCCACAGTTTGACCTATCTCATCTTCATGTGGCAGCACCCACACGGGCAGCAAGCAGTTGAGGTAAAAACATTTTAAAGTTTGTATCATTCATGGACTTCAATCTCTTTATACAAAGTGACAAATATTTATCAAAAGCTCCAAAGATTCTCTTTTAGTTTCCATCAGTCCCTGTCCAACCTTAGGACCATACTGGCAAAACAAGTCTAAGCCTTTCACAGATGAACGCACTAGGCATGGGTGCGTGTCTGCCAAATCAAAACTGTAGTATTTTAGAAAGGAAGAAGGAACCAGGCTACTGTGTAGGCAACCAAACTGTCTGGCACACATCACCTAGAAGGCTTTGAGAAATGTGACACTGGATATGCATATTTCTTTGGTCCATCCCCCCTCTCTCCCTATCCCCTACCCTTCTACCATCATGGCATCTGGTCCCAGGCCATGGGACTTTATTTTGGGGGGCTTTATTTTTGGGAGCTCCAAAATCATTGCAGATGGTGATTGCAGCTATGAAATTAAAAGACGTTTATTTGCTCCTTGGAAGAAAAGCTATGACCAACCTAGACAGCATATTAAAAAGCAGAGACATTACTTTGCCAACAAAGGTCCGTCTAGTCAAGGCTATGGTTTTTCCAGTGGTCATGTATGGATGTGAGAGTTGGACTATAAAGAAAGCTGACTGCCGAAGAATTGATGCTTTTGAACTGTGGTGTTGGAGAAGACTCTTGAGAGTCCCTTGGACTGCAAGGAGATCCAACCAGTCCATCCTAAAGGAAATCAGTCCTGAATATTCACTGGAAGGACTGATGCTGAAGCTGAAGCTCCAATACTTTGGATACCTGATGCGAACAACTGACTCACTAGAAAAGACCCTGATGCTGGGAGGGATTGGGGGCAGGAGGAGAAGGGGACAACAGAGGATGAGATGGTTGGATGGCATCACCAACTCGATGGACGTGAGTTTGAATAA
>NW_011494934.1:2541461-2562160 GCF_000754665.1 Bison bison bison
TCCAGTACTTTGGCTACCTCATGCGAAGAGGTGACTCACTGAAAAAGACCCTGATGCTGGGAGGGATTGGGGGCAGGAGGAGAAGGGGACAACAGAGGATGAGATGGTTGGATGGCATCACCAACTCGATGGACGTGAGTTTGAATAAACTCCGGAAGTTAGTGATGGACAGGGAGGCCTGGCGTGCTGCAGTCCATGGGGTTGCAAAGAGTCAGACACGACTGAGCGACTGAACTGAACCGAACTGATTCCCCCTCCCTCCCTATCTCCCTACCCTTCTTTCCTCCCTTCCATCCTTCTGTTCTTCCTTCCTTTAAGAACCTGTAGAAAAATAAATCTGAATAATGAAATAGACAAGTTCTTTAGATGCTGTATAAACCATATCATGCTCCTGATTTGTTTACCATGCCATTTCATCTCTGCCTTATTCAATTCTGGTTTTCTCGGTTGTTTCAGTGGATAGCTAATGCTGTAAATTAAGTTCCCCAATCTCTTGGTCAGGAAGCACTCCATTAACCATTTATTGAGGGTCTGTGGTCCCTGAACACTGGCGAAAATTTGCATGTATAAAGAAGCCCTAAAAACTCCAGACAGAAATATTTAACAACATAAATCACCTATATAATAGTGTGATTTTCAGGGCTGGCATTTTCTTAGAGCAAGGTATGTCAGTCTTTTCAATCATACATCTTTAAACACCAATCACGTTCCTCCTTTATCTTCCTATCACTCTAATAACCCCCCTTGTAGTTTTTTTTCCTTTTTCCCCTTAATAGTAAATATTTATCTGAATCTATCCATTTATTCCTCACTTTTCAAGTTTAAGCTAACAGATGGAGAGACAGATTACTCCCAAACATCTGCACTGAAATGCTTTACCTGCAACTCCTGATGTGAGCAAAAGAGATTTTAACTACATAATATTTGAAAACTTCTCTCGCAGGCACTGTAAGGAAAAGAGTCCAGACTAAAAACAAGTTATCACTGAGGTCCACTCACGTCCCAGACAAATCACACACACACCACTGTCTTGGTGTTGTAAACAGACACTCAGTGGTAAACAACAGCTGGGCACTGTGGATGTTATAATATTCACAGTTCAGTATTAGTGGGAACTGCTACATATGTGCCATTACACCCATCACATGACTGTACAAAACAGGTAAGATATATTGACTGTCTGTTATTCCTAGATATTCTCAAAGAGACCACTGCATAAAAACCAGAGGGACTAAAATGTGGCTGTAAATCTTGTAACAGTATTTTTGCTCAGACAATAATGAGACTTTAGTTACATACAGATATTCAGTTCAGTTCAGTCGCTCAGTCATGTCTGACTCTTTGCAACCCCATGAACCGCAGCACGCCAGGCCTCCCTGTCCATCACCAACTCCCGGAGTCTACCCAAACCCATGTCCGTTGAGTCCGTGATGCCGTCCAACCATCTCATCCTGTCGTCCCCTTCTTCTCCTGCCCTCAGTCTTTCCCAGCATCAGGGTCTTTTCAAATGAGTCAGCTCTTCACATCAGGTGGCCAAAGTATTGGAGTTTCAGCTTCAACATCAGTCCTTCCAATGAACACCCAGGACTGATCTCCTTTAGGATGGACTGGTTGGATCTCCTTGCAGTCCAAGGGACTCTCAAGAGTCTTCTCCAACACCAGAGTTCAAAAGCATCAATTCTTCAGATATTAGTTGAGAGTTTTCCTGAAGTTAGCTGGTGCTCTGTTACCCACAGCAGGCACAGGTTCACTACACCTACGCATCCTCCCATGGCAGCCATACTCTTTCCACAGCTCCTTTTCTCTATCCACTCTGGAATGTTGGAACCTGCAGCCTCCCCATCAAAGCTCCACCCACCCTATACCTCATCCACAGTGACAAGGTCACTATCACTTAGATACCAATGGATCCCTGCTGTCAGTCTATATTTCCAGGCTGCTTATCCCCTCTGAGTTTTAGGACCCTACTTCTTCCTTCTAGGTACATCTGCCTGGACTCAACCTTTTATCATATACCCTGATTTCTGTGGTCACTGTCTGGATTTAAAGCATTGCAGTCCATTCTAAAGGAGATCAGCCCTGGGTGTTCTTTGGAAGGAATGATTCTAAAGCTGAAACTCCAGTACTTTGGCTACCTCATGCGAAGAGGTGACTCACTGAAAAAGACTCTGATGCTGGGAGGGATTGGGGGCAGGAGGAGAAGGGGATGATAGAGGATGAGATGGCTGGATGGCATCACCAACTAGATGGACGTGAGTTTGAGTGAACTCTGGGAGTTGGTGATGGACAGGGAGGCCTGGCGTGCTGCGATTCATGGGTTCGCAAAGTCAGACAGGACTGAGCGACTGAACTGAACTGAATCAACTTAATGAATTAGAGACCTCAACTGCCCTCCACACTGCCCTCCACAATCCAGCTGCCTTAACCCACTTTAAACTCATTCACAGAAGTCTCAAGTGCTTATTCTGGAAACATTCGTTTTAGTTCTAATAATCACAGATCTAGCCCGACTCCTTACTCTTCATGTGGCCTTAGGTAAACCCTTTCAGAACCTGCCTCCTTGCTTCCCATCACGGCCCACATCAAAGCATCCTCTATGCTCCACTTTATTTGACGAACATGGATGAAGCACCTGCTGAGTCAGGCTTTGGGGTGGGTACTGAGTAGAGGGTGCTGAGCAAATCGGAGACCCTCTACTCAGCAAAGCTGGACTCAAGTCAAGGAGATAAGGCAGGGACCACCTAAGCAAATAAGTATATAACCAACAAGGGGGTGTTTGGGTTAAAAAGTAACTGCGGGGGGATGCATGTAAAGTGTTCACTGAGCAAGTATGGCTTAGAAAAAAGACCTCTACAAAGGGGAGAGGCAATCATATGTCAAACACCTGATCACAGCCGAGATTCACTGAAAGAAGAGCCCATAGCGGTCAGCGGGAAGCCCAAGGTGCCGAGAGCACACGCGCTATGCAGGGAAGCAGAGGTGACATCATGGCGACATCACCACCAGTGGGAATCTGGTGCGAGGCACAACGGGGAGTCAGGAAAAGGTTTTTGGCAAAGGAGTAAGATGATCTGATTTACATTTTCAACAAATCACCAAAATTAAGTTTTACTATCACAATATGAGGGTCATCCCTCTGAGTCAAGAAGGTGAAGGGATCCTGAGGAAGGAGCTGCCCATGTGCTCTGGTGTGTCCCGGGGGGTGCCCATTTTCCCTGCCATTCTCAGGTCATTCTTATAGCCCCCCTTTCACTCTCTCATGGGGTCTTAAGGGAACCACCCTGGCCAACTCACTGCAGGGATATTCTTAAGGCTGATACCCAGAGTCTTTCCAAACCTGCTCCCCATCAGATCTTCACCTCACAGTGTCCTGGGCTCTGGAATACAAAACTGGCCTGCTGGACGGGACATAGATTATCCCTGCTGCCCTGGCTCTTGTTCCTACTTCTGACCACAGGCTCTGATCACCTCACTATCAGACAGACCCTTGAGGGCCCAGATCCAAGGAGCCTCTCCAAGAACCAGAAAAATGAATGGCTTCCTTTTCTGCACTTTCTCTATGGTAACATTCATCACAATTAGGTTCGTTATCTTAGGTCTGCTTTCTCTGCTAGAATGGTTGGTACTTCATGGTAAAGGCAGTAGCTTTCCTGTGTATTTCTGGGTCCTCGCCACCCACTGCACAGCTGGTCCAGAGCTGGGACTTGATACAGGACTGCTGGACAAATTATGCAATGTAAAAGCAACATATAATACAGAGTAAGATATAAGGATGAACAAGATTTTAAAATTAATTTCTCTGGGAGGCTTAAAGCAGTATTGCCTTCATCTCTAGACAATTTTTAGTCTCTAACTTCAGCCTCATCCATTAGAAAGTGACAACAGGCTATTTTTTTTTTTTTTTACTTTTAATAAATGACTAGAAGCAAACAATCTTTATAGTGCAAGAAGAAGTCTAATTTTAGGAAACCGAACAACTTGAGTGTTTTGGTAATGAGTTTCTAAGTAACTGTGAAGCTGACATAAAACAGATTGACACATCCCCAAGTTACATCCACTCACCACTCTTAAATGATCCTGAAAAAATCCTGCTCAGGAGAAGTTTCTGACGTAATTGTAGAACTTCAGCTTCCAAGGCTTCGACTTTTGATCTCCACCTTGATTCCTGCCCGGACACCATCCTAGCAAGATGCTCTGTATATTCTCGGCTGCTTTTGTCTGCTGGTTTGGAGCGGATAATTGCCAAGGCCAGGGCTAGCTTTGAAGTTCTCAGATACCATGCTTGATTATCCATCTTGTTTTTTGTCCTTGTCATGTAATTAAAAAAAATAAAAAAGTTACAGAAATGCCTTTTAACTTTTATAGTACATTTCATTTGCTCAAAATTGATTGCATGGAATAACACTAATTAATAAGTTTACATTGGAAGCCATCTAACAGAACAATTTCTCAAGAAGTGAAGGCAGTGTAAAAAAAAACAGAAGAAAAATGCAAACACATGCACATTAAGTGTATTAAGATTCAAAGCAGTAGATCCAGATAACCTGACAAATCCTTGGACTGCAGAAAAACAAAGATTAATTCATTTAGTGGTTTCTAACCAGAGACACACATAGGAATCTCTGGGGGAGCTTTACACACACACACACACACACACACATAAATGCCTGGTCCCATCCCTCCAAAATTCTGATTCAGCAAATCTTGGATAGGACTGAGGCTTTTATATATTATAAAGAGTTCACTGAGTAATCAGAACCACTAACTTATATCGTTCATTTAAATTTACACACTTCTCTCCTCTAAGCCATCCTAAGTCCTGAAGTCCATGCTTCCCAAGCCTGCATTCCTTTACCTCCTGTTTGTGTCTCTAACCAGGCCCCTCCAATCCATATTAAGAACAATCTTGCAAATATTTGCACCATTTAAGCTGTGACTCTGACTTGAATCCGCACCTCCAAAGATTTCCAACTGCCACCGTGAGCTCACTTTTCCAAACCAGCACTGGACCACAGTCTGACCGTCAAGAGGACAACACGACACTGCATTCAGTGGCTCAGTGCCATCACCCTTCTGAAGTATAGACGCCTGTGGACCTCCACCACGACTGACTTTCAGGGCTTTAAACATAAAATGTGTGACATTAATATATTTAATCAGTGGTTGAAAAGGACAATGGTCCAGAAAATTCAGGACTTTAACTGCCACATCTACGTACTAACACAATGCCAAATTCCACATCTCAGACTTTGTTCCCATCAGTTTCTCAAGGCTATTCCTCCACTACAGTTGGATCTCAATCATACAAATAGATGTACACAGTCCCAGGCCACTCACATTCACATCTCTGCTCCTGGATTTTCCCAAATTATGATGCTCCAACTCTTAGAGCTGCCAAGGCCCTGTGTACACCTTTCAAAGAACGGTGTATATACCCTCATATCCAGTCTTACCACTGCCCTCCTCTACAATGATTACCCATCTGATATCCTACAAATTTTTACTGACAAAATACAATCTAACAGGTAACATAATGATGTTTTATTATAATCAGAGATGAACACAAGAATGTGTATATATATATATGTATATATAAAATATAATGTATATTATAGGAATATTTATAGTATCTAAAATTGGGCAATCAAATAGTTAAGTAAATAATGGTATATTGTACAAATAATTACATATCCATTCAGTACTGGAAGAAATATTTTATTATTAGCAAATGGTGTTAACAATGTACTGAGCGGAAAAAACAGTGAGTTCACGAAATTATACGTATAATAGGTTGCTCTTAATTATGTGTAAAATTGGGAATACAAAAATTAAACAGGACTCCTCTCTACTGGGAGAATTATTACTGATTTTTCCACATTTCTCTAAATTTTCCTGATTTTCTACACTGAATACATATCAAATTTTAATCAGAAGAACATTTCAAAGAGCAAAGTACAGCTGCCATTTTCCCAACCTTTCACAGCTGTGGAATGCACCATGGGTTAGCTGCTGTTAAGATGGACAAACTAATGAGAGCTGTGGCCCCACTGACTTTAGCCTGGCATCAACCATCGCACTCGGCTGGCACGTCCTCCATCCGCTGTGCTGGCCATGGCGAGCAGGAGACACGCCTCTCAGCGCTTCTGAAAGGCGCCCTGGGCAGAGCGCACACAGGCGTGGACGCCGCTCCCTAAGGAAGGCTGACACTTACGGGCAACAGTACTGATCACAGGAATAATAATAATAAGTGACCTGTGTAAAGTGTTTCTGTTAGAAAAGAATCTGACATTCAACTATGAGTCATGGGAATCCGGATAATGAAAACACAGCAAACTCCTGTCATTTTGTGAAGATATTTAATTAATTGATTTAAGCAAGCTCAAGCTGATTACTTAGATGTTCTGATTGTTAAGTTATCTGATGAGATGTTAAGGGGCTTCCCTGGTGGCTCAGATGGTAAAGGATCTGCCTGCAATGCAAGAGACCCGGGTTCAATCCCTGGGTTGGGAAGATCCCCTGGAGAAGGGAATGGTTACCCACTCCAGTATTCTTGCCTGGAGAATTCCATGGACAGAGGAGCCTTGCCGGTTACAGTAAATGGAGTCGCAAAGAGTCAGACACGACTGAACACCTAACACTTTCACTTTCATGTGATGTTAACAGTCTTAAAACCATGCTGAGTATCAGTCACCAAAAAACGATCAAATTATAAAGTTGTCCTGGATCATATGTATACCACGGTCATTCTTCTAAACATTAATCAGAATGAAATGTACCACAAATAAGCAGAATACAGTTCCCAATAGGTATCTTTGGTACAGACTTCCATGGTAGGAATCACATTCAAAACTCACAGACTACAACCTATATTCAAACAGAGAAGGCTTTTATTAATAAACCCCTTCCTATGTCTTTAATTTTTTATATGTGTATATTATAAACACATGCTTCTTTATTTTAGAATAGCATTCCTATCCTCAAAGTGCTATTTGCAAGGTGAAGGTCATTCTATTTCCCTTAAAATTTCATGGAGAAAAAGATAAGCTTCCTAGATATACCCTCTGTTTGTTTAACTGAGAAAAGAATTAGTAGTAACTTTCAGAAAGTCTTTTGTACATTCATTTTACATGCAAATAATTATAGTAAATAATTAAAATGAACATTTAATGTTCCCCAAGAAGGTATTTAATGTCACTGAATTCTTAATAGCTTAAAATACAAAATTTTAACAGTCTTTTTAGAAGAGCACATTTGATCAAATTGGCTTTCTTTTCTTGCATTTGGGAACAGTCCTTACCATAGCAAAGTTCCCCACAGGGTTACAGAAAAATCCTCTGACTTCTATTCTCTTTCAAGCACGCATGCAGCAGCAGCAACTCAATCAACAGTATTCTGGCAGCTTTTATCCACCCTGTATCTGCTGCCCCCATTTCCCTACTGAACTTCAATCTGTTATCAACTAACCAATTCTCCGTACTGTCTGAGCTGTTTTGAATTATAATCCTGAATTCTGAAGTTGGTTCACCTCCAAGATCACTGATGAAAATTCTATGAAGCCAAGAGCCCCAGGTCACTCATATATAAGAACAACTAGAGAACAATTCAGGAAAATATTTTCCTAATATGTACACAACATCTTCAAAATATTTATTCCCCTTTAGCTCAGCAATGCAAGTTCTAAAATTTTATCTTGAAGAAATGACCAGAACTACTGTACAACAAAACTTTATGCCCCTGGATGATCGTACAGGATTACTCATAACTACCAAAAGACAAAACAAAACTTGTCAGCAGCCTGAATATACACACAATAGAAACACACTAATGAAACTATCACATATTATAAAATTTAACTGAAAATGTTGAGAAAATTTAAAAGTATGGGAAACTATTCCCCACATGCTAACTACAAATGCAAATGTTACCTCCTATATGCAAAACCACAAGGGAATAATACCTCACACCTGTCAGAGTTCCTATCATCAAAAAGAGCACAAACAACAAATGTTGGCTGATGGGTGGGAAAAAAAGGCAACCCTTGTACACTGTTGGTGGTACTGTAAATTTGTACAGCCACTGTATAAGAGTATGAAAAAAAAAGCTAAAAACAGAACTACCATGTGACCCAGCAGTTCTACTCCCAGGTATATAGCCAAGAACATGAACAGTAATTTGAAAAGGCATCATTATTATAATACCCAAGATATATGCAAAGCATCCTACTTGTCCATCAAGAGATGGACGCATAAAGAAGATGTGGGGTGGGGGTGTGTGTGTATAGATAAATAACATGGACTATTACTCAGCCATAAAAAAGAAAGAAATTTGCCTTTTGCGGCAACATGGATGCACTTGGAGGGCACTGTGCGAAGTGAAGTGAGTCAAATAAAGACCACTGCTGCATGACATTACTCATATGCAGAATCTAGAAAATACAACAAAGCAGTGAATCTAACAGAAAGGATGCAAGCTCACAGGTAGAACAAACGAGCGTGGTACACACCACTGGGGAGGAGAGACAGTATAGGGAGAGGCACAAAATACCGGATATAAGATCGGCTCAGGATGTACTGTACAACACAGGGACTGTACTCAATGTTGTGTAGTAACTGTAAATGGAATGTAACCTTTAACAATTGTATAAAAATAAGTATATTTTTTAAAAGTTAAAAAAAGAGTAAATGCAATAAAATCAGGGAAAGAACGAAATCACACACATTAAACATGCTCAAAAATGTATAACTCTCCAAGTGTTTTCAGAATTGAGGAAACACGGCCAAAAGATGAAAATTCTGCCACCTAGGTTTTCTAGTCTCCCCTCCTAACCAGCCTTGACTAAATTCTACTAATGAAATCAAGTCCCCCTGAAACCGAGTTCCCTTACTGAGTTTTTACTAATCTCTATCCAAATCTTTATTCCCTTTCTGGTGCACTCTGGCCTCAATCCTATACTAACTGAACAATAACTAACCAGAGTCAGAGAGCAAATAGTGTTATTGTCAATAACATTGTTAATATATTCAAATTCCCTAGTAGGTATGATCATTAACGTACAAACTCAGGTTGTTTCTCCTAACAGGCCTCTAAGCCATGGACCACTTGGCCAGATAACCACAAACCAGAAACATCCTGACCTCTGAAACTATTATTAAGGATTAAGAAATGTCACAAATCATTTCTCCAAAGAAGACATACAGATAGATAATAAACACATGAAAAGATACTCAACATCACTCACTATCAGAGAAATGCAAATCAAAACCATAATGAGGTACCATCTCACACCAGTCAGAATGGCTGCTATCAAAAAGTCTACAAACAATAAATGCTGGAGAGGGTGTGGAGAAAAGGGAACCCTCTTACACTGCTGGTGGGAATGCAAACTGGTAGAGCCACTATGAAGAACAGTGTGGAGATTCCTTAAAAAACTGGAAATAGAACTGCCTTATGACCCAGCAATCCCATTGCTGGGCGTACACACTGAGGAAACCAGAATTGAAAGAGACATGTGTATCCCAATGTTTACTGAAGCACTGTTTACAATAGCCAGGACATGGAAGCAACCTAGATGTCCATCAGCAGACAAATGGATAAGGAAGTTGTGGTACATGCACACAACAGAATATTACTCAGCTATTAAAAAGAATGTGTTTGAATCAGTTCTCATGAGGTGGATGAAACTGGAGCCTATTATACAGAGTGAAGTAAGTCATAAAAAGAAATACCAATACAGTATATTATCACATATATACGGAATTTAGAAAGATGGTAATGATGATCCTATACGCAAGGCAGCAAAAGAGACACAGATGTAAAGAACAGACTTTTGGACTCTGTGGGAGAAGGCGAGGGTGGGATGACTTGAGAGAAGAGCATTGAAACATGTATATTACCATACGTGAAATAGATGACTGGTGCAAGTTTGATGCATGAAGCAGGGCACTCAAAGCCAGTTCTCTGGGGCAACACAGAAAGATGGAGTGGGGAGGGATGTAGGAGGGCGTTCAGGATGGGGCGTGCATGTGTGCCCGTGGCTGATCCATGTCAATGTGTGGCAGGGGCCACCACAGTGTTGTGAAGTTACAGTCCTCCAATTAAAATAAATAAATTTTAAAAAGTAAAATAAAATTAAAGAAAAACTAAAAAGGAAAGAAAAGAAATGGCATAAGATGATGATCAGTCCCAGCACCTTTGTTCTTCCCCTTTAAAAAGTCCCTAACTCAAAGACCAGGGCTTCCCTGGTAGCTCACCAGTAAATAATCTGCCTGCCAATGCAGGAGATGTGGGTTGGGACAATCCCCTGGAGAAAGAAAAGGCAACCCATTCCAGTTTTCTGGCCTTGGAAGCCCCATGGACATAGGAGCCTGGTGGGCTACAGTCCATGGGGCCACAAAGAGTTGGATACAACTTAGCGACGAAACAACAACAACTCAAAGACCAAACTAGAAAGGATCTGACGCTTGCCTCCCACTCCCTTGCCTGGCGCCACACAGTAAACGCTGTGCTTCCTTCACAACCTGCGGTCAGTAGACTGGGTTTGCTGCACATCAGCTGAATGGACTCAAATTTTGTTTGGCAGCATTTAGCCTGTGGACCTCAGATCCTTCCATGTCCACAAGCAGATGCATGTCCCCTCAGTAGATGTGTTTTCTGTTCCTTCTAATTCAAAACACACAGTGGATTTGGAAGCAGGGGGCAGGGTAAGCCTTCCAGTAAGACTAGGCAGCAGGATACTTGCCACTGTATTCCCAGTGCTACAATCTGTACCTGGCTCACAGTAGGCCCTCTGCCGAGTACTTGATGGGGTGAACAAGTGACTGAATATACCAGTGCAGGTCAGACGGTCACAGAGAGCTGCCTGGCCAGCAGCTCAGGAAGACTGTCAATTACATACTAGGGAGAACAGCACTGCAGGGAGAACGGTTCAGGAGGGGAACTCAGTTAACCTGAAGGTCACATCTGTCTCTCTTCACTTTATGAGGCATCTTTCTCAACTGCACCCAATGAGTCTACTCCCTCTAAACTTATCTCATTCAACAGTATACCCTTAAGCTTTCACCAGTATAATTCTTGAGTAAAGAAAATACAAGATAAAACCTAGTTTATACACAGGATTAGGTCACAGGTATCTCATGTGAACCCTTCCCTTCCCAAAAACTGAAGAACATTGACTGAATGCTCCCCAAATGACTGAGCTGAATACAGTAAGCCAAGATCTGGATGCTGGTAGAAGATCCTAAGGACCAGAATGCAACATATATTTATCAACTATCAGTCTGGGGACAGCTGAGCTATGGCCATGCCAGAACAGTAAATCATTATAAGACTTTTTCAACAGGTTCAGCAAAGTTTGGACAATGTTTAACATGCAATTTTTATATCAGATCCAGCTGGCAAATTCCCTAATTATTGTTATAGTTTCAGTACATACTGTACTGTGAAGTGTTCTGCAGATTAACATCACATGAAATTTTACACAGAAGAATCAGGAGTTACTCAAGATCTCCAATCTCTTCACTTTAATTATTAATGGGGCCTTTGAAAGCCTTCTTAGCAGAGTCTGTGTAAAACAAGAGACTTGGAAAGATAATAGAATACTTACTTTTTTTTTCTGTTTCATTCCCATTATAACAGGCCAACTACCTGTAATTTTCCTGCTGTTGAAGAAACATAGACTTAAATTGTCTACAAAGTTTATTACCATGGTTTTCTTTTCATGTAACCACCCAACTCTCAACTTTTGATTCCTCAATGCCTCTTTTTTGGCATAGGGAAGATTCCCTCTGAATTCTGGCAAGGACTATTGCATACAGGGAAAGTACAAAACACATTTTGTAAGTCAGCAAAAAGTACACTGATTCAGAAATGCAGAGCTATGTACATTGTGCACAGTCAGTAATCATCTTCCATTATGTGAATCCAGAGAAGGAAAGGGGACCTGATACCTACTATTAACACATATTTAGAAAATAAATTAGAAGAATTACAAGTTTTTCCTAGTTATACTGTTTCAAACACTTTATAAAGACACAGTCCTTATTACAAAACAATCATATTGTTCTGTTAGAAAATCTGATAATCTACATAATTCAAATTCACAAACTGCACAAATTTGGAATCTTTGTCAGGCTGTATTCTGGAAATGGAAAAAAGTCACATGTCATAAAATGAGGAAGACTGTAGGATGGAGCCAGTAACCAAAGCAAACACCAGAAGAGAGAACTGAGGGATTCAAGCAGTGTTAGGAGAGTGGAGCTTCTGGGACCAGATGAACCAGGGCCCGAGCTTCAAGGAAAACAGAAGACTAAACTTGGGAGATGGTGGGCACGGAGTCCTCTGGAAAAGGCCCTAACCAGAGAAGCCCCCTTTTGTAAACGTTAGGAAACAAGATGTGTTTTCTAACTGCTATCATGTCCCACCATCTTAAACTTCTCTACTGAGTGCACTTGAGATAAGAATTCAAGGAAGCAGGAGCAGTTGCACAGAAACACCTTCTTTAAGGATCATTTTCAACACTGAAGAAGTGCCCTAATTCCCATCTGTCTCACTCACAGAAGTCTCACCAAGGAGACCACTGCAGATTTCAGAGCGCATCTGATAAGGCTTCATGGCCTCTCACAGGGCCTCATTCACAGTCTTTTCCTTACCAGGTAGAAAGTTCTTTTACTTTCTACTTAAATTTGCATTTAAAAGAGATTAGAGGTCTACTTTTTTACTAGCCTGGAACAGCCTATAAAAGAGGAGGACCATTTCACAGATATTAAGCATTTTGATTCTAGACATCCTCTAGCAGGTGATGTTCTTTGCGCTTTTATCCCCTTTAAATTCAGCCCCTCAAATGGATGTAATGTTGTTCTGCATTTTCCAAGACTCCTTTAAATGTGTTATCATTTTTCATAATTTAAAAAAAATAAAGAGTAAAAAAAAAAAAAAGAACAAAGATGGGATTTTAATCTCAAGAAAAGAACAACAACAACAAAAAAAACCTCAGCACCTCAACTTGCTGCAGCAACAAACACAGAGTCAATGTGGCCCGTGCCGTAGGGCCCCTAACCAACTAAGGAATACGAGAAGCAGCAGCAGGCCAGTCCAACGATCAGCATGCTACCCTCTAGGAGAACAAAAGACAGAAGCAGGCACATGCCTCTGGGCACCAGGTGAGGGATGCAGCAGGAACTGGTCCCAAGCTTTCCTTCCACCACTGTATCCAAGACTGCCTTTACCCAGGTAGCAGGAACCATTCCAGGTCAAAAGTGTCAGCAATCCTGTGACCTAACAATTATGTCATCTGATCTTCCCAGGCAACTACACCAAACTTTCTAAACTCCCTGTTCGTTTTGCTCATCAGAACCTGCCTTCATTCTTAAAATTTAGACCTGACCAATCTGAGATCCACCAACCCAAAGTCGTGATAGCTAAGACTTGGCCTCAAGGTGACAACAAGACCAGGTCTGAACCTCAGTGCCCATGAGAAGTATAGGCAGAATGGCAGTGTATCTTTTTTATTTTTTTTAAGTAATATCATTTGTATTACGGATTTCAAGAATCTTTTTTATCATGCTATGCTGAAGCCAATAAAAGGTCTTCTATCGAAAGTAATACCAGTCTACTTCTATCAATAGAAGCTAGACTTATTAATGGCTTCATCAGGGTTCAATTTTATTCTGGGGTAATCAAGTAAAGTCATTTGTTTAAAATGATAGGAAATTCTCAAAGGTAGCTCAAGCTATAAAATAAATTTAGATCTTTAACTCATGATTTCTGTATCTAAATCTATTTGTCCTTTCAATTACGGCAAGAAAACTGTAAGATTTGGGTTTTACTCCCTTAAGGAAGATCATTAATTTACACATATATTTGGCAACTTATCTCAAAGTAAAACTTCTACTTAGATGCTCCACCTTAGTTATTTAATTTGTATCTGAAGAGCTAAATTTAAAATATGAAGGTTAAAGCAACTTACTGTTTTCAAACAAATCTAGATTGAAAGTAACTGAAAATGCAAACAGTAAACAAAAGAAATCTGGAATGGCTAAGTTAATGCAGACAAACTTCATGACAAGAAAATATTACCAGAGAGGTAGAGGAATACTTCATAATGATTTTAAAAGGTCAATTCATCATGAAGATTAACAATCCTAAATCTGCAGCAAACAAAAGCAGTAACCAAACTTCCAAATATATGAAGCAAAAATTATAAGAAGGATAGGCAAATCCACAATCATTTGCAAAGATCTTAACACACTTCTTTCAGTAACTGACATGATAACTAGACCTTGAATAAAATGATGATTATATAAAAGACTGAAAAACTACTACCAACCATCTTGAACTCACTGGCATTTATAGAACATCATGACTTATAAATGCAGATGTATGCATATTCTTTTCAAGTTCTCATGGGACATTCGACAAGACAAATCATATGCTGAGATAAAATAATTCTCATTAGATTTTGTAACTATAAGAAAAATAATTAGAAATGTTCTAGAAAATCACCTTTGTTGGATAAACAATATATTTCTAAATAAAATAGGGGTCAAAGAAAAATTATAAATGTTATTAGACTACTTTGAAATCGTATTTCAAACTGAATGATAATGAAACACAACATATCAAAGTTTGAAGAAGGAAGCTAAAATAGCTTGTAAAGGAAATTCTATTTTAAATGCTTATTTTTAAAAAAGAAAAAGAGTTTAAATTCAGTGACCAATTTTCCCACCTTAGAAAATTAGAAAAATAATAGCAAGTTAAAACCAGAGGAAGTAGAAGGAAGGACATCATAAATATATAATCAGAATGCAGTTAAACAGAAAACAAACAATTAAAAATTTAAGAAGCAAAATTTAGTCTTAAATATTAATAAAATTGATAATAGTCCAGAAAGAATTATCAAGAAAAGAGAAATAACACCAGTCATACTATGATCAGGAATAACAGAAGCGATTTCACTACAGTGTATCCTTCAGCTAGTAAGAAATAAGGCAAAATTATGAATGATTTATTTTAATATTTGAGAACTTATGATGATATATTTCTTGAAAAAAATATACTGACCAACACTGACAAAAGACAAAGAACTCTGGCTAGCCCTACATCTCACACACGCACTCATACAAAATTTCATTCCCATGTGGTTTCACCATATGACTTCCCTGGTGGCTCAGACGGTTAAGCGTCTGTCTACAATGTGGGAGACCCAGGTTCGATCCCTGGGTCGGGAAGATCCCCTGGAGAAGGAAATGGCAATCCACTCCAGTACTATTGCCTGGAAAATCCCATGGACAGAGGAGCTTGGTAGGCTACAGTTCATGGGGTCGCAAAGAGTCAGACACGACTGAGAGACTTTACTTACTTACTTATGGTTTCACTAGTAGGTTCTATTTAACAATGAAAGAAGAAATTGTACCAAGTTTATACAAAGGCTTTCAAAAACTAATGGAGGGAGCATAAAACAAACTTCATAAACTCCTTTTGTGAAAAACAGAAGAAAGAGAAAATACCACACCTTGTTTTATAATTTGATATATATATTGGAATAACACTGATACTAAAATTACAAAAATATTATAGGGGAAAAAGAAACACTGCAAAACAATACATGTAATAAAAACAGATTCAAAAATCCTTTGCACAATATTAGTACATCAAAACACATCATTTTATAAAAAGAGGAATCATTATCACCAAGGAAAGTTTTCCAAGATTGCTTTAACATTCAAAATTAAACTCATACAGAGTGAAGCAAATCAGAAAGAGAAAAATATATTGTATGTTATCACATATATATGCAATTTAGAAAAATGTAACTGATGAACCTATTTGCAGGGCAGGAACAGAGATGCAGACATAGAGAACGGACTTGTGCACAAGGCAGGGGAAGGAGACTTTGGGAATAATTGAGATAGTAGCATTGACATGTAAACACTGCCACCTGTAAAACAGACAGCTAGTGAGAAGCTGCTATGCAACACAGGAAGCTGCTTTGTAATGGCAGAGGGATGGGACGGTAGGGTGGGAGGGAGGCTCAAAAGGGAGGGGAATGTATGTATACTTATAGCTGGTTCATGCTGTTGTAGAGCAGAAATTAACACAACATTGTAAAACAATTATCCTTCAACTTAAAAAGTAAAAAAAAAATTAAGTTAAAAGATCACATAACTCAACATATTAGCAAAATAAATTATTTTAAAAACAAAATATAATCATTTTAATAGTTTTATAAGAAATGTTTAAAAAATTCAAACTGGTTCATAATTGAAAAAAAATTCATAAATGCAAACAACAAAAGAATACAAGTGAATTTATTCACTGTGATAAAGTTATACAAAAATCCACAGGAAACATTATACTTAATGATGAAACACTGAATGCCTTATCATTAAGACTGGAAATATAACTAGGGTATACATTCTCCTCAATTCTATTAAATACTTTACTGGATATAACAGGAAGTGAAAGTCACTCAGCTGTGTCCAACTCTTTTGCAACCCCATGTACTATACAGTCCATGGAATTCTCCAGGCCAGAATATTGGAGTCGGTATAGTCTTTACCTTCTCCAGGGGATCTTCCCAACCCAGGGATCAAACCCAGGTCTCCCGCATTGTAGGCAGATTCTTTCCCAGCTGAGCCACAAGGGAAGCCCAAGAATACTGGAGTGGGTAATCTATCCCTTCTCCAGGGGACCTTTCCGACCCAGGAATCCAACCAGGGTCTCCTGCATTGCAGGCAGATTCTTTACCAACTGAGCTATCAGGGAAGCCCAACAGGAAGTGAAATACAGAAATGAAAAGATATGTAGATTGGAAATACAGAAACTCTGTGTGTATGTGCTCAGTCACTTCAGTCCTGTCCGACTGTTAGCAACCCCATGGACTGTAGCCCGCCAAGCTCCTCTGTCCATGGGATTCTCCAGGCAAGAATACTGGAGTGGGTTGCCATGCCCTCCCTCCAGGGGATCTTCCCAAACCAGAGACTGAACCAGTGTCTCCTGCATCTCCTGCATCACAAGCGGATTCTTTACCGCTGAGCCACTAGGGAAGCCCAGTAAAAGTCTACTCATTACTATACAGCACAAATGTCTAAAGGAAACCCCTAGGACTCTGAGAACAATTGATAGAATTTATCAATCAATTTAGCTAGGTCTCAGGACACAAGGTCAATATGCAAAAATCAATTAAAGTTTTAGAATAATGATGATGATGAATAAATTTAACAGCAGATATGAAAGACCTCCACCTTGAAAAGTATAAAACATTCAGTTCAGTAAAACTGAAGACCTAAATAAATCAAGATATACAATGTCCATGGACTAGAAGACTTAATATTATTAAGATCTTGAAAGTGAAAGTGAAAGTGAAGTTGCTCAGTTGTGTCAGACTCTCTGCGACCCCATGGACTACAGCCTACCAGGCTCCTCTGTCCATGGGATTTTCCAGGCAATAGTACTGGAGTGGATTGCCATTTCCTTCTCCAATTCTCCTAAAACTGACCCAATTAAACAATCCTGAATCAAAATTCTGATCAACTTCACTGTATAACTTGATAAATTAATTTGAAATTTTATACTGAAACTTAAAAAAAACTAGAATAGCAAACATAATCTTGAAAAAGAATAAAGTTCACTTGTGGCTCAGCTGGTAAAGAATCTGCCTGCAATGCAGGAGACTTGGGTTCTATCCCTGGGTTGGGAAGAGCCCCTGGAGAAGGGAAAGGCTACCCACTCCAGTAATCTGGCCTGGAGAATTCCATACACAGTCCATGGGTTCACAAAGAGTTGGACAGGACTGAGCCACTTTCACTTTCACATTAAACAAATTAAACTGCTTAGCTACAACACAATATACAGCCAAAGCAATCAAGACCATGTGGTATTAGAATAATGATATACAAATATATCAATGGAACACAACAGTGAGTTAAAACTTGATCCAAACTTTTAGACTCAATTCATTTTTGACCAAGAAACCATGGCAACTGGGAAAGTAGAATCTTGTCAACACACAATCCTAGAACAGTTCATTAAATATATGGGAAATGAACATTTCCATCTATTCAGATCTTACAGAATAATCACATCTAATTGAATCACAGACCTAAACATAAAAACAAAAACTAGAAGGAAACAATGAATTAGAGAGTGAGAAAGATTATTGATATTGGTCATAAAAAGTATTGATCATTAAAGAAACACTGATAATATAGACATCATCAAAATTAAATCTGCTACTCATCAAAAAACATCATTAAGAAAATAAAGAGAAAAACTACAAACTGGAAAGAAATATTCACTATATATTTACCTGACAAAGGACTTGGATACAACTCTATGAAGAACAGATAAAAATCATTAAGGAAAAAATAACTACTAAAAATGGCCAAAAGCTATAAACATATGTCATAAAAGAAGCTATAAAAATAGTCAAGATATGAAAGGTTACTCAAAGTTATTAGAGAAACACAAACTAAATCACAATGAGACACCACTTCACATCCACAAGCGCTAAAATTAAGAAGTGTATGAATAAGTGAAACTCTCACACATGGCTGGCAGAAATGTAAAATGGCCTGACCATTTTTGGAAAAAGTTTCACAGTTTCTCAAAAAATTGAATGTATAATCTTTCTATAACCCAGGAAATCCACTCTTATTTACCTAAGAGATAATATAAAGATATGTGACAAAAGAAGTGTAAAAGAATATTCATAGCCACTTTATTTGTAACAGCCCAAAACTAGAAATAGCCCATGTGTCATCAGTTAACAGGATGGAATAAACAAATTCTGGCATATCCACACAATGAAATACTACTGAGCAAGGGATGAAGCACAGATGCACTCAACACCATGGACGAATCTCAAAACACTATACTATGTGAATAATAGAAATACACACAGAAGTACACAAACTCTAAGCTTCCATTTAAATGAAGTTCTAAAACAAAGCATTGAAAAATATGATTAATGTTTTCTCTATGAGATGGAGGAGATTACCTGGAAAGAAGAATGAAGGGATCTTCCAGGGTGACAGTAACATTCTGTATTTCATGGGGCTGATATACCAGAGAAGGCAATGGCACCCCACTCCAGTACTCTTGCCTAGAAAATCCCATGGACGGAGGAGCCTGGTAGGCTGCAGTCTATGGGGTCGCTGAGGGTCGGACATGACTGAGCAACTTCACTTTCACTTTTCACTTTTATGCACTAGAGAAGGAAAGGGCAACCCATTCCAGTGTTCTTGCCTGGAGAATCCCAGGGACAGGGGAGCCTGGTGGGCTGCCGTCTATGGGGTCGCACAGAGTCGGACACAACTGAACTGACTTAGCAGCAGATATACATGGGTGTGTTAAGTCATCAGAGCCACTAATGATATACTTCATGTTTTCCATTTCCTTGTATTTAAATTTCATTCTATCAAATAGGGGGTTTATAGCAAAACTAGAGCTGAAATGACCAGATTTACACTCCACCTTAAACAAGTAGACAGAAAAACATATAAACAATAAATAAATACATAAAAGTTTCCAAACACTGGACAGAAAGCATGTAGGGTTCTAATTTCCTAGAACAGAAAACAGAACAGAAACAAGGTGAACCTTGCTAGGCACCAGCTTCTTGCCTGAAGGCAGTTTCCAGGCCACAATGCAAGAAGGGGAAGCCAAACAGAGCCTGAATATCTCAGAAAGCTGAGCAGACTGAGGTCAGATTCAGAAGCCAGGGATACAGGAATTGTCAGGGCAGAGTCCCAGAAAGAAGGGACTGGCACGGAAGGACGGCTCTGGAAATCTGCAGGAGTCCCTCAAAATGTTAGCTACTTATTTGTGCATGTATGAGAGCAAACTGGGGCTCTTCCCAGGTGGCTCGCTGGTAAAGAACCTGCCTGCCAATGCAGGTTCCATCCCTGGATCGGGAAGATCCCCTGGAGTAGGAAACGGAATCCACTCCAGTATTCTTGCCTGGAAGATTCCATGGACAGAGCAGACTGCAGTCCATGGGGTCGCAAAGAGTCGGGTACAAATGCGGGATTGAACACACATGCACGCACAAAAGCAAACTATCTCAAGTCCAGTGGTTCCAATGATTTTCCATTAAGAACGTAACAAAGGCATATCCTTCAAGAAGCACATGAGAAGAGATTCAGTTCAATTCAGTCGCTTAGTGGTGTCCGACTCTCTGTGATCCCATGAACCTCAGCACGCCAGGCCTCCCTGTCCATCACCAACTCCTGAAGTCTACCCAAACCCAAGTCCATTGAGTCGGTGATGCCATCCAATCATCTCTTCCTCTGTCATTCCCTTCTCTTGCCCACAATCTTTCCCGGCATCAGGGTCTTTTCAAATGAGTCAGCTCTTCCCATTAGGTGGCCAAAGGATTGGAGTTTCAGCTTCATCTAGGTTGCTTCCATGTCCTAGATGAAGCTGAAACTCCAATCCTTTGGCCACCTAATGGGAAGTGAGTTTCAGCTTCAACATCAGTCCTTCCAATGAATATTCAGGACTGATTTCCTTTAGGATGGACTAGTTGGATCTCCTTGCAGTTCAAGGGACTCTCAAGAGTCTTCTCCAACACCACAGTTCAAAAGCATCAATTCTTCGATGCTCAGCTTTCTTTATAGTCCAACTCTTACATCCATACCTGACCACTGGAAAAACCTACAGCCTTCACTAGATGGACCTTTGTTGACAAAGTTATGTCTCTG
>NW_011494934.1:2562260-2574913 GCF_000754665.1 Bison bison bison
CCAGCCACTGTTGCCACTGTTTCCCCATCTATTTGCCATGAAGTGATGGGACCAGATCCCATGATCTTAGTTTTCTGAATGTTGGGCTTTAAGCCAACTTTTTCACTCTCCTCTTTCACTTTCATCAAGAGGTTCTTTAGTTCTTCACTTTCTGCCATAAGGATGGTGTCATCTGCATATCTGAGATTATTGATAATTCTCCCAGCAATCTTGATTCCAGCTTGTGCTTCCTCCAAGCCAGCGTTTCTCATGATGTACTCTGCATAAAATTTAAATAAGCAGGGTGACAATATACAGCCTTGATGTACTCCTTTTCCTATTTGGAACCAGTCTGTTGTTCCGTGTCCAGTTCTAACTGTTGCTTCCTGACCTGCATACGATTAGACAAAAAATAATTAACCACCTGTAGCACTCCACTTTGACCATGTGTAGCCATCACTCCCGCCGGCGATAGGAAAACGCCCGGAGCACTGTGGGCAAAACATCTGAGAAAGGAAGGCCAAGAAGAGGCAATAAATAAAAAGACAACCCATGCAAATGCTAAGAACACAAAGTCCAAAAAATTACAGAACTGGTGTTTCCTTCTCCTTTATCCTGTGTTTCAGAAGTTCTTACAGTTGAAGCTGCCATGGAATCACCTGGAATGCTTGTAAAACACAAACTCCCTAGACTCCAACCCTGGCATTTCTGATTTAATAAGTGTGGAGTTGGCCTGATAATCTATTTCTTACATGTTCCCAGGTAATAGTGATGCTGCTGGTGTGAGGACTACAGTTGCAGCATGATTACATACTCCATCCCTGGAATAATACCACATTTAAAAGTCTGTAGATACTAAGCCATGATCCATTCCAAAACTGTTAAGATTTTCAGCCCCAAAACAAGAATAAAACAATAAAAAGTACTCATATTTTAGTTAGCTTCATAGTTTATCTCACAATAACCTTGAAAATATTTCTACCTTCCACTCCTCTCTACCATGTTTTTCTTTTTAACAGATTAGGAATCTGGAATTCAGAGATATTTTTAAGAACCCATCCTTAATCTACAGACCATCTGATACCAAAGCATGTGCTCCTCTCCATATGTCATGCTGTTACCCTCTCGAATCCCCAAGTGCCATGCCTCTTATGGGGGCTTTGGCGGTTGACACTCACCCACCTTGAGGCTGCACCTAATACTTCACTTTATGAAAAAGTCCAAATTCCACTTTGCACTGGAACAATACATATTTGACTAAACTATTGAGAATGGCAGGAGAGATTCTGTCACATCTCACAAAATCACAACTTCATAAAAACTTACTTTAGGTAGATCTTTACTGCTCCTATCCCAAGAACTGATATTAGCCAACATAATAAGTGCTTCCTACGTGTCTCACGTGTGTGTGTGTGTACTCAGTCGCTCACTTGTGTCTGACTCCTTGTGACCTCAAGCACTGTAGCTCGCCAGGCTCCTCTGCCCATGGAATTTTCCAAGCAAGAATACTGGAATGAATTGGCATTTCCTCCTCCAGGGGATCTTTATGACCCAGGGGTCAAATTCACATCTCTGGCATCTCCTGCATTGGCAGGCATTCTTTAACCACTGTATGTGTTTCTTAGCAACTTTTAAATATACACTACAGTAATTTTAACCATAGTCACCCATGTTGTATATTATATCCCAATCAACTGTTACATTAATATAAACCTCAGAATACTTCTCATAGCATTTTCTAGGGTAAGTGGATTAAAGTAATGCAAAAGTCTTAAGCATAAACACAAACAATCTGCCATTCTATAGACAATTAACTTCATATTTTTATTTACAAAGACTAAGCATGTGGTCAGGGTTCTGTGTTGTATATGGAAACTTGGTGACAGCAGTTCAGTACCACAAACATACCGTGAGTGTATATAACACTCAAGGCCAAAACTGTATTAGAAGCTGACCAAAGATGAATTATATGTATTGTTTTTTAAAAGCTCATAATGTTTATTCTTTTTGTGGGGGTGGTGTCCAGAAAAGAGAGAAAAACATAAATCAGTCTGATAGAGACTTAATCAGAGTACAAAAAAATGATACCCACGGGATCATCATAACCTTTAGGCTCCCCACCCGAAAGTCCTAAGAAAGAGAATGCCTGCAGTACTGAAGCCAACATCCCATTACATTGTTGCTTTATGACAAAGCATGCCAAGGTCATTTGGAAATCCTATTGAGGGCGTCACTGGGGTAGTGGTAGTCACAGTGGTAGTTTAAATTTTATTAGTAATGTAAGTCATCATAACAATTGTAATCATTGCAGAACAAACTGAAGCTATACCTTATGACTGGTGATGACTTTTTAAAAAGGAGATAAAACAAGTAACTGAGACATGACAGATAAATTCAAACACATCTAGAGATAAACTAATGGTTTTTATGAGGATCTCTCCTTACAAGACCATACACTTGTGAACGGTTCCAAGAAAGACAAGATTTCAGGAATTTTGGATACTAACCATTAAATCAACGCAGATCAAATTTATCAGAAAAAGATGATGACAAGTAAGTATAAAAGCTTGAGAAGGCAACAAGAACAATCATTAAGAATGAAACACATCAAGTGCACTCCACTGAAATTATATCCAAAGCCTCTTCTTTCATTACAGCTACCAATGGCCCATCTGAATTACTTACAGTTACTATGAGCTTTCTGTACAGAAAAGAATATGCACATGTATGAGTGAACACTTTACTATAAACAAAAATTTACTGTTAATAAACAGACTAATAATTCTGTAAATATTGATGTTTTACCATGGCTTCCCTTCTCTAAGCTCTCATTTTATGAAATGATTACTGAGTTTGGACAGAAAATTTATACACACAACAATTATGGTATAATGGTGGGCTCTGGTTTCTTTATTTTTAATTGGAGGATAATTGCTTTACAACATTGTATTGGTTTCTGTGAATCAGCCGTAAGTATACCCATGTCCCCTCCCTCCTGAACCCCTCTCCCCTCCTCCACCGTACTCACCCCTCTTAGGTCATCACAGAGCACCATGCTGAGCTCCGGTGTTAGACAGCAACCTCCACTAGCTATCTGTTTTACATATGGTAATGCATATGTTTCAATCTACTCTCTCAATTCGCCCCACCCTCTCCCTCCTCTGCTGTGTCCACAAGTTTGTTCTCCATGTCTGCATCTATTTCCACCCTGCAAATAAATTCATCAGTACCATTTTTCTAGATTCTATATATATATGTGTGTGTGCTAATTTACGATATGTGTTTTCCTCTTTCTTACTCCATGCTGTATAACAGGCTCTAGTGATGTTCATCCACCTCACTAGAACTGACTCAAATCCATTCCATGTTCTGGCTGAGTAATATTCCATTGTATATATGTACCACAACTTCTTTATCCATTCATCTGTCCATGAACATATAGGTTGCTTTTGTGGCCTTGTTATAAATAGTGTTGCAATGAACACTGGGGTTACATGTGCCTCTATGAATTATGTATTTCTCAGGGTATATGCCCAGTAGTGGGATTGCTGGGTCATATGGTAGTTTTATTTCTAGCTTAAGAAATCACCATACTGTTCTCCCTAGTAGCTGTGGGCTCTGTTTTGAGTAGACTGGTATTGATAACAGATATGTCAAACTGCATTGAGACAATTTGACTTCCAATGTTTAAAAAAGAAATCATGTTTTCCATCTTTATATTTAAGGAGTACCTTTACATTAAATTTTATTCCCTTAATGTGAAAGAATTCTTAAACCAGACACATGGTATAAGTGATAGAGGGCAAAATAACAAATTTTACTATATCAACAGTTTAAGTCTGTTCAGAATAAGACACCACAAAAAAACAAATGGTAACCCACAGTCTAGTGAAGATATTTTCAACACATATAGTCAACAAAGGATGAATATTCACAATCTATAAAAAAAAAAGTCTATAAATGAGTAAAGAAAAGATTACGCATTAGAAAAATAGGCAAAAGAGATGAATAAGCAAGTCACAGTAAAGGTGAGAAAATGGTCTGTAAACATATGAAAGATGTACATATATATATATATATATATGATGAGACATATTCAAAACTGTTCACAACTTCATTGTTTCTGATGAAAATTACAACTTAAATATATGCTAATAGAAAAACACCTAAATAAATTGAAATAAACTGACACAATCAAATATTACTAAGGGATAAAAAACAAAGGAACTGAAGCTATACACATGAAAATGAAGGAATCTCATAGTTAAAAGAATAAAACAGAATTAAAAATTCATATTACTTGATGTAATTTATATAAAGAGTACTATACATTGTTAGATATATAACCACATATAGGAAAAATACAAAGAAATGCATCGGGTAATATATTCCAAATTTAGAACTGATTATTCCTGCAGGGGAAGAAGGGGTGAAATCAGAAAAAGGAAGGGTTTTTCCTGCCTTGCAAAGATCTAGTTTTTTAAGCTGGACTTAAAAAACTAGCATTTGTTGCATTATTCTTTATGCTTTTTGTATGTCTAAAAATGTTACAGCATATATGTATTTTAAAGATTTTATTTTCTATTGCAATGACTGAATATCTTACATATGATTTACAAAGAAGGGTTCAGGGACTTCCCTGTGGTCCCGTGGCTAAGTCTCCATGCTCTCAAAGCAGGGGACCTAGGTTCAATCCCTGGTCTGGCAACTAGATTCCACATGTTCCATCTAAAAAGACTCTGCATGCTGCAACAATGACCGAAGATGCTGCAGCTAAGACCCAGCACAGCCAAATAAATAAACAACTATTTTTAAATAACTAAAAATAAATACAAACAGAGTTCAATGGTGAAGTTTTCAAATTCATGAAAAGAATTAACATAGTCAAGGCCAACCCAACTGCTAAAGGAAGTATTTACTGCGGGTGTCACCATGAAACATGGAGAGCGGTCTTTATATACCGTCTCTCAGTTTTTCCTACACACCTCTAATGACCTCTGCTTCTTCCACATCCCTCTGAACTCTGTTTCACATCTATACAGAAGACATCATTAATAAGCTAATATTGTCTGCTTCCACTTTTAGGAGGCACAATCAATAAGTTCTATCAACTGTCAGAAATGAACTATATGCAACATTGAACATAGGCACATATTTGAACTGGTTTTTTTTTTTAAATGTAAAAAACCCACTTAAAGATAAACAAGGCTAGAATTTTACTTGGGTGCAATTCATAAAATTATCAGAACCTGAACACTAAAGGATACAATGTGTGTGGCCAAAAGTGCTACTGAGCACTTAGGGGATAAACCCCCTCTTCCAGGAAGCCTTCTTTAATCACTTCAGCCAACAGTCATTTTCTCTTTTCCCAACAGTTGCTGGAGTACTCCTCACCTGAACCCCTGATTCTGACTCTTAATAACTATCTGCTTGCTTTTTTTCTCTCTGGTGGGGATCACGGGTTATCTCACCTTCCATTTTTTCACTCCTTCACCAACACTCCCAAAAGGGTCCAAATAAATTTTCTTAAATGAATTAGAGAGCAGAGGGACTAAGGGCCAGATGTCAGAATAGAGAGCCTGCAGTCTGAATCAGCTCTGCCCTTTGCCAGCTGGATGACAGAGTAATGGCTGCTGCTACTGCTGCTAAATAGCTTCAGTCGTGTCCGACTCTGTGTGACCCCATAGACGGCAGCCCACCAGGCTCCCCATTCGTGTGGAGGGGAAAAATGAGTCCTGCAACCACATGATTCCTAACTTTGTGTTCTTCTACCCAGTTTTTAAGTTTGCCCATTACAGTGATCAACGTCTTCCTTGACATCCAATTAGTAAGTCTGACTCCAAATGCAGTTCTGGTGTAAGCAGAAAAACAATTCTTCAATTCTGTCCCCAAATGTTCCTTCCCTAGACAAGGTATTTGTTTACTTAACAAGAGCTTCTACTATGATCGCTGTTATTAATTAAAGTTTATACTGACCTTGTATCCATGATGAAATTACTTTAATTTCAATATATTTTGTAAAATCATAAACACAGTTTTCATGCATCTACTGCAAATGTTATATTCTTCTATAACATATCTCCCTTCTCATTTAAAACAGAATGTAAACAAACTCATTCATTGGGTCATTATTCTCCCATTCCAAGGGTATTTGCAATGGTTTGGTATTTAGCAATGACAGATTTGCAGCACTGAAAGCTCCTCAGTGATTAAATACACTGAAGAGCAAATTGAACATTAGTTTCAATAAGCAGCTGTGGGATTTTTCGGGCACTTCAAATAAACCTGATTCTGCAGCTTTAAATTCAGGACAGTGTGCCCCAGCACTAACTGCTGACAGCATTATTTGATCTGGGGAGACGTGCAAACATTCAACAACAAACAAGCATGTGTCAATAATTCATAGGTCTAGAGTCAACTCTCTAGCAGAAGGAGAGTGGATTTTTTTTTTCCTGCAACTCAAGACTTTTTTTTTTTTGCTTTGAGTTAATTCCTCCCTCTTCAGTCTGCCAGGAGTCAGATCAGCTGCTACAATCAGGTGTTCTGCTAACTTAGGTCACTTTAGTCCAGGCCGACCAGGCTTCAACATACAAGTCTCTGAACCACAAGAGACAGGCAGTCTGGAAACGTGGCACTTCGTGCCCTCCTAATAACCATGACTTCACCACCTCCTTCATGTCGATGAATGAGGTTTTCTCATCCCAACCCTGAGAACTTGATTTAGGCAGATAACATGTTTCTAGACTGTTAATCCAGAGGATCAAGCTGAGACATCAGCACCCTTCAGATGTCTGAATGCATCTGCATTTCTGCCACTCTTGCCCTGTTAATTCCCGTTCATCCAGTAACTCCAGAACCATACTAACACACAACCAGCTAACAAATGGGGGCTGTGATCACTCTAAAGAGAGATCTTGTAGCTGTGAGATACACCATCAGAAATGGGAATGATAGAACAGCTACAGTGAGCATATAAACAGGAAATTCAATGACTTGCTGCTACTTTAAAAAAAAATTTGAATGCATTTGCCCACCAAAGTCTGACCTTGAGTCATCTGAAATTGAAGCCCACGATAAATTACATTTTCTTCATTTTCAGTAACATTTTAAGTTGTAAATGTTAATATTTCACTCCAGGAGTCCAGCTCAGATAACTGCTCTGTGAGAAAATACCCTTAAAGCACAAGGAAATCAACTGACAAATGAATTTATGAAACTGAAATATTAAAAGAGCAATTAATAAATTTGCCAGCTGTACTTTTCTTCTGTTAAAAAAAAAAAAAAACAGTAGCACCTCACTGGGCTTTTTGATGGTGAAACCACATCAGAAACATAAACATAATGGTAATTCATTCATTTATTCACCAAGTATTTTTTATGACCTGCTCTGTCCAGAGAATATAGCGGTGATGAAAACAGATGCATTCTGGAGCTCACATTTCTTATTTCTTACATTCTCCTGGCGGGGGGGGGAGGGGTGGCGGGGGGAAGCAGGGGAGAGTCACAGAATAAATACATGTAAAATGATGTACACTGAATTGTCACAGACAGCTGAGAAAACTACTGTAGGTACGATGGCAAGAGAAGATAGGGGATCAGCTGCCATTTAAAATATAAAGGTCAAGAAAGGCATCAATGAGCAGATGACATGACTGAGCAAAGATGCAGCGGAAGATGAGGGAGCAAGTTGTGCTGAAACAGGCAGAAGGGAGGGTGAAAGAGGAGGCCAAGGACAGGCTGGGGCTGGGGTGCACAGAGCACTCTCCCCAGGACAACCTGATGTGACCCCCATAACAAAGTGGGGTTTTAGGGCATGTATCACCACTGTTTCATGAGGGTGTTGACACTCAGCCATGTCACCACCTGCCCATCACACAGGGAGCGGCAGTGCTGACACCCTCCTCCAGGGGCTCCAGCTCCGTCCAGAAGGTTTTCAACTGCATCCAGTTTTTCCACTGCTTCCAGTGCTGTTATTGCAACTTATTAGAAACAACCCGTTAAACCTGGATGTCAGAAAGGTGACTGTAAGGGTGAGGGCTCGGAAGGCAGCACATGGAACTGAAGAGAGAAGCCTCCAGGAGGCACAGAATTTGAAGGGCTGCCTTCAGGAAGAGGAGACACTGGCGTTCTGCATGCCCCAGAAGGCAGAACTGGGCCCAGTAACTCGAAATCACAGGGAGACAACTCTCCAGTAACTGGATGAATGAAATCCAGTGACAGGAGCTAGCCAACAACAGGATGGGCTGGCTTGTGAAGTTATGAAGTGCCAATTACAGGAGTTATTCAGGTAGAGGCTGAGCGGCCATCTACTGTCTGAGATGAAGACAGATTTTAGCATTGATGTGCAGGCTATACGTACGGATGGACAGACGGCTGTTCCAATTCCATGACTACCCAAGCACCCGGGCAGGGCAGTGTGGCAATCAGAAGTTCCAGAGGTCAGACAGCTGGGTTAGAACCCAGTCTCCACTATTTATACACGCTCTGCACACTCTACAAGCCTCGGTTTGCTTATCTGAAAAATGACGCAAATTACATAAGTCACCTCACGGTGCCTTAAAGGAGAAAATCCATGTTAAAGGACTTAACACAGGGCCTGGCACACAAAGGTCAGTCAGTTCAGCTAATACAGTTATTCTATATTTATTTTATATTTATACATATGAATATATATAAATAATGTGTGCACATTTGTTTTTCTGTTTTTACTCTTACACTCAGTGGTGAGAAGAGTTCAATATCCAAAGCTGAATTGCTATAGAATATTAAATGACAACAGGATGATACTAACGATGATAGTTTTAAAAAATATTTAAACAGCCAGCTTCTTAGCCTGATCCTTTCATATTATATCTCTTTTAATCACCAGGAAATATGCAGAAAAGTTCATCTTTTAAATATATGAAGTGCCAATTTAAAACTTATGAAAGGAAATATCAACATTTTCTTAAATGAAACAATTATTAAAAACTCAGTACTTCAGCATAAGAAAGAACGCCTAACAATCTACACCTGTATTTAATGTGCATTTATATGCAAATTCTTGAGTGTCTGTGTATACACAAACACACCCACTCTTAAACATCTACTTCAAAATTATAAACTAGAAAGCCCATGGTTACTTTTAAATTACCTTTTAATAAGCAAAATGATTTCATATATTTCTTATAAGGGTCAAGCATTTTATACATATGTGTGTGTGCTAATAGAAAATAAAGGAGAAATAACCATAGAATGTGGCATCTTTAGGCTAAAATCTGGAGATGTTTCTGGATGGCAGAGAGTGAGTTATGCAATTTTAGATTAATTTCCATCATTCTTTTCTCATTCGGGATAAACTAACATTTATTATTCATTGAGAAAACATTCAAGAATGGATATGATTGATTAAAAAAAAGAGTGTGTTTCAGGAAAAACTCAGGCAATATTTTATTTCTGCGGCAGGGTGCTCAATACTTTTAGAAAGTCATGGTATGATACATTACAGACAGAAAACATATTTCCAATAACAGTATTTGTTTGAGACAACAGGATATGTATGGATGCATATCCATCATTATATTGATCCTCCCAATCGCCCTGTGACATAGCTGCTATTAATACCCTGCTCTATCAGTATGCACACAGGGGCTCAGGGAGTAAACTGCTCAAAGCCTCAAAGGAGGAAATGAAGATACAATCCCATTCTAAAAACTTCCATCTTTCTGTATCATCTGCCATGCGATCACATTAAATTAGCATATCTGGGCACAGATAATCTATTTCAATAAGTACATTTCGTACCAAAACTCTGTTGGATATATCTCATGGACTCTCAAGGGCGTACTGACAGAAGGGATGATCCAGCCTGTCACCAAAGACAGCATCAGGAATCCAGCCCAGTCTCAACAGATAACACCATACTGAAAATGTGATTCCCTAACCATCAGTTCTTAGCCAGTCCTGCCAGACACTCTATAATGTCTGCTTCTATTAATCCCAGGTCCACCCTGAAAGCAAAAATAATGTAAAGTTCACTTTCCCAAATCACCCTCCAAGGATTTGAAGTAAGCAATCACTGTCTCCCTTTATAAAATCCCCCAGACCCATTTCTCATAACATCTGAACAGTAAGCCTCTTTTCACTCTGGCGGCCTCTCCTGGTTGCATGTGATTTGTCAAAATCTCTCTTCGGTGACACTCAGCACTAAACCTCCAATCCCATGATGAACATGATCAATTACGACCCTTGAACCTTTCTCTTCATGTCACCAGATGGTATTAAGTTGTTGAACTGTCAGGTCTCAGTGATGACTCAGATGGAATAATGGAAAAACAATTAAAATCTTTTTTTTCCCAAAATTTCTTTTAAGCTAGATCTCTACCTGCACAACTGATTTCTGCTGAGAACCAAACACTTGACTTCTCAGGTTTGCAATCTAGTCCTGGAGGAACAGAGCACACACTCTCATGATGGTGGGCCTCCTCCGTGACCCATGGTGTGTCCGCCCTGACAGCAACACCCTTCCCTGAGCCCTGCCTGCAAACTCCCCACTTGCCCTTCACTGCCTCTTTCCGCTGCCTGGTCTCAAGTCTTCTGAATTCACCCCTCCTGCCTTCCTCACCCAGGCACCACCCCCTGCTCCCCCTGCTCCTTCGTCTGCATTTCCACAGCACTGGGAAACACAGAGATCCCAAGGCAGGATCAACAGCTATTTGGGGGTCTTGCTCCTCTACTAGACAAGAGAGTGACCGCACCGTATTTGTGGACTTTGCCCTCATCGGCTACTATTTCCAGCGCTGGGCTTGGGAAGATCAAGCCATGCCCTACGTGAATAACTACAGAAAAGGTTAGAAGTGAAACAGCTCACGGAAACAAGGCTAAACCCGGAGGAGTTACGGAACTGAAGGCCTACTTAGATATATATGGACAAAGGAAAAGGTATCAGCGGCAGGAAGGCCTTGAGCCCGACCTCAGCGTGAAGCCTTGAAGGGAAACATCAACATCTCTTGAACACCTCCGCCACGAGCCACTGTGCACTCACTGTACAGCCAGCGCCTCGTGTAAGACCTCATTTAATAATTCTGTGACTGGGCAAACAAGCTCCCAGGGTACAGCACAGGGAACTACAGTTCCTGTCAATATCCTTATCAATATCCTTATCAATCCTTATCAGTACCCTGTGATAAACCAAAAGGGAAAAGAACACAAAAAAGAATGTGTACATAACCGAACTACGTTGCTATATAGCAGAAATTAACACAACATTGTAAGTCAACTACACTTCAAGAAAATTTGAAAAAATGATTATGTGTTGTAGAATTTAGTATCATTTTTTGAAGTTAAGGAAACAAGTTAAGAAGGTAGCTTTCTCAAGGCTATCTGGTTAACAAGTGATGGAACTGGACTTTTTAACTGTCATCTCTCCGCACGTTCTTTCTGCGATACAGTTCTGAAGCCTGGCCGTCGGAACTGAATGTAACCTGGCCAGGAGTGGACCTCCCTGAATTGCCGTGTGGTCACCTTGTGTCTACTTTGACATTCATCTCAGGCTTTCACCACAGCAGCGGGCATGTGCGCGTGTGCACACACCCCCCACACACACACAATGGCAGGCCACTATCTCCACAAGCACTGCTAGATAAGGGATTTTTCACCCCCAAAGACGGCCTAGTGAGACAGGCATGCGCAGTACTGCATACTAATCAACTCTGAAAAACTCCCATCAGAAATAATTTCAAATACGTGTTCAGGAGGCAAGGACAGCATAGGGAACAGGAGAGCAGGTTTGGGAGGCAGGCTTCCCTGTGTGACCTTAGACAGGTTACTCAACCTCTCTGTGCCTCAGTTTGCTAATCTGTAAAATGGAACTCAAAGAATACTCAACTTCTAAACTAAGGAGACAAAGTGAATCAAGGCACATGACCCCTATGTACTCTGTCAGGCACACAGTAAACAATGCAACACTTGGTCCACTTGAGGCTTGTATGGGTCAATGAGTCAACGCCAGCCCGCTGTCTCCAAAGCCTGTGCCTCTCTCTGCACAGAAAAAACCCAGTAAGAACTCAGGGAAAGAGACACTTGTGGGCTCATGCGAACAGGAGGAACAGAACTCTGCAGCCAGCCTGGAAGATCGGAAGGATGAGAAGGACTCAGGTAAAGGAGGGACAAACTTTGATGGGGTGGACAGTACGGGCAGCCAGTAGATAATAGCATGCCTCTTTGTGGGAGAGGGCATGGATTTCTGACTGAAGAATACGGTATTTTGGGAATGAAAGGGAAATAATATAGAATAGGGAAGTTGGGATCTTGAAGGTCAATTAGAGGAGACTGAACTCACTGCTGTGGATGGCTGGAAACAGGCATGGTCTTCGGAGTGGATGAGTGCAACACTCCAAGTAATGTTTTAGGAAGAGAATTTTGCTAGGCAGGAAGGAGTTAGGGATTGCTGACACCAAAGAGGGAAGAAGGACTGGAAGGAGAGCCAGGCCAGGTGCTAACATGTACACACAGAATACGAGATGCCCTCAAAGATGTCCATAACACGGTGGGGCTTCCTGCCTGATTGGAAAGAGGGAAAGTAAGGGGATACTTGCATATGATTCCCATATTAGGCCAGCGATGTGACGGACCCCAATCAGAAAATCATACTAAAATTACTGGAAAGTAGAAAACATGCAAAATAACACTGATAA
>NW_011494934.1:2575013-2578233 GCF_000754665.1 Bison bison bison
GATAAAATATTTATTCAGAACACTGTAACTATTCTCGGAAGTTTGTTTCCTTAATTCTTTACTGAAGTTTCACTTGTTATCAATGAGTGATGAAAAGGAGGTAAGCACATTAATAATGAAAGAAGCCAGCTTACTGCCAAGTAGTTTGAATCAGTGCCCTTCTCGGTGATCTTACGCTGTAGTCATATTTTTGGAGTACGCTGGGAAACTGGGAATTTGTCCATTATTTATCACGAAAGATTTTTACATCAGCAACCTAGTGAGAAATGTACCTTTGGGGTCTTTAAGCCGAAACACTGCTTTATTTGCTATATGTAATGATGCTACAGTTATTTGCCTGTATGCATGTAGTACATTCTAAATCACAATTTTGGTGTTGGGAAACTGACCTTGATGAAAAGAATTTATTGGTAATATATGTAATTTTAAAAACTCTATTCATTATATAGATGAAATAGTGCTTAGATATTATCAGATAAATAGATGGATAATCTGTTTATTTTGATAATTTGATAACAGATGATTTTTTTTTTAGTTAGAAAACAAGACAATCTTACAAGAGTGGATGCTTTAGGAACCATATTTATAAAAGAAACAGCTTTTTAGAAAGCAGCAATTTCTTGGGAAATATGTAAGCTTTTGTGCACTGGCATAAAAAGGCAGATTATCATGAGAAACTTATATTCTGCCCACAAACACACAACACATTTATCAGTTGTGCCAGGCACTGGAAATGAGGATGCCCTGGTGGCTCAGACAGTAAAGCATCTTGCTTACAATGCGGGAGACCTGGGTTCAATCTCTGGGTCAGGAAGATCCTCTGGAGAAGAAAATGGCAACCCACTCCAGTACTTTTGCCTGGAAAATCCCATGAACAGAGGAGCATGATGGGCTACAGTCCACTGGATTGCAAAGAGTCAGACATGGCTGAGCGACTTCACTTTCACTTTCACTTTCCCTCAGAAGCTTTCTTTCTGGGGGAGGCCAATAAATAAGAAAATAAATGAAACATCAACTAGTCAGGAAGCAACAGTTAGAAATGGACATGGAACAACAGACTGGTTCCAAATAGGAAAAGGGGTACATAAAGGCTGTATATTGTCACCTTGCTTATTTAACTTATACGCAGAGTACATAATGAGAAACGCTGGGCTGGAGGAAGCACAAGGTGGAATCAAGATTGTCAGGAGAATTATCAATAACTTCAGATATGCAGATGACACGACCCTTATGGTAGAAAGTGAAGAAGAATTAAAGAGCCTCTTGATGAAAGTGAAAGAGGAGAGTGAAAAAGCTGGCTTAAAGCTCAACATTCAGAAAATGAAGATCATGGCATCTGGTCCCATTCAGTTCATTTCAGTTCAGTCGCTCAGTCGTGTCCAACTCTTTGCGACCCCATGAATCGCAGCACGCCAGGCCTCCCTGTCCATCACCAACTCCCGGAGTTCACTCAGACCCACATCCATTGAGTCAGTCATGCCATCCAGCCATCTCATCCTCTGTCTTCCCCTTCTCCTCCTGCCCCCAATCCCTCCCAGCATCAGAGTCTTTTCCAATGAGTCAACTCTTCACATGAGGTGGCCAAAGTACTGGAGTTTCAGCTTCAGCATCATTCCTTCCAAAGAAATCCCAGGGCTGATCTCCTTCAGAATGGACTGGTTGGATCTCCTTGCAGTCCAAGGGACTCTCAAGAGTCTTCTCCAACACCACAGTTCAAAAGCATCAATTCTTCGGCACTCAGCCTTCTTCACAGTCCAACTCTCACATCCATACATGACTACTGGAAAAACCATAGCCTTGACTAGACGGACCTTTGTTGGCAAAGTAATGTCTCTGCTTTTGAATATGCTATCTAGGTTGGTCATAATTTTCCTTCCAAGGAGTGAGCGTCTTTTAATTTCATGGCTGCAGTCACCATCTGCAGTGATTTTGGAGCCCATAAAAATAAAGTCTGACACTGTTTCCACTGTTTCCCCATCTATTTCCCATGAAGTGATGGGACGGGATGCCATGATCTTCGTTTTCTGAATGTTGAGCTTTAAGCCAACTTTTTCACTCTCCACTTTCACTTTCATCAAGAGGCTTTTGAGTTTCTCTTCACTTTCTGTCATAAGGGTGGTGTCATCTGCATATCTGAGGTTATTGAGATTTCTCCCAGCAATCTTGATTCCAGCTTGTGTTTCTTCCAGTCCAGCGTTTCTCATGATGTACTCTGCATAAAAGTTGAAGAAACAGGGTGACAATATACAGCCTTGACGTACTCCTTTTCCTATTTGGAACCAGTCTGTTGTTCCATGTCCAGTTCTAACTGTTGCTTCCTGACCTGCATACAAATTTCTCAAGAGGCAGGTCAGGTGGTCTGGTATTCCTATCTCTTTCAGAATTTTCCACAGTTTATTGTGATCTACACAGTCAAAGGCTTTGGCATAGTCAATAAAGCAGAAATAGATGCTTTTCTGGAACTCTCTTGCTTTTTCTATGATCCAGTGGATGTTGGCAATTTGATCTCTGGTTCCTCTGCCTTTTCTAAAACCAGCTTGAACATCAGGAAGTTCACGGTTCACATATTGCCGAAGCCTGGCCTAGAGAATTTTGAGCATTACTTTCTAGCATGTGAGATGAGTGCAATTGTGCAGTAGTTTGAGCATTCTTTGGCATTGCCTTTCTTTGGGATTGGAATGAAAACTGACCTTTTCCAGTCCTGTGGCCACTTCTGAGTTTTCCAAATTTGCTGGCATATTTAGTGCAACACTTTCACAGCATCATCTTTCAGGATTTGAAATAGCTCAACTGGAATTCCATCACCTCCACTAGCTTTGTTCGTAGTGATGCTTTCTAAGGCCCACTTGACTTCACATTCCAGGATGTCTGGCTCTAGGTCAGTGCTCACATCATTGTGATTATCTGGGTCATGAAGATCTTTTTTGTATAGTTCTTCTGTGTATTCTTGCCATCTCTTCTTAATATCTTCTGCTTCTGTTAGGTCCATACCATTTCTGTCCTTTATTGAGCCCATCCCATTACTTCATGGCAAATAGATGGGGTAACAGTGGAAACATTGCCAGACTTTATTTGTTTGTGCTCCAACATCACTGCAGATGGTGACTGCAGCCATGAAATTAAAAGACGCTTACTCCTTGGAAGGAAAGTTATGACCAACCTAGACAGCATATTCAAAAGCAGAGACATTAGTTTGTCAACAAAGGTCCATCTAGTCAAG
>NW_011494934.1:2578333-2585963 GCF_000754665.1 Bison bison bison
CATATTCAAAAGCAGAGACATTAGTTTGTCAACAAAGGTCCATCTAGTCAAGGCTATGGTTTTTCCAGTGGTCATGTACGGATGTAAGAGTTGGACTATAAAGAAAGCTGAACGCCTAAGGATTGATTCTTTTGAACTGTGGTGCTGGAGGAGACTCCTGAGAATCCCTTGGACTGCAAGGAAATCCAACCAGTCCATCCTAAAGGAGATCAGTCCTGAATGTTCATTGGAAGGACTGATGCTGAACTGAAACTCCAATACTTTGGCCATCTGATGCAAAGAGCTGACTCACTGGAAAAGCCCCTGATGCTGGGAAAGATTGAAGGTGAGAGGAGAAGGGGACGACAGAGGATGAGATGGTTGGATGGCATCACTGACTCAATGAACATTGCGTTTGGGTAAATTCTGGGAGTTGGTGATGAACAAGGAGGCCTGATGTGCTGCAGTCCATGGGGTTGCAAAGAGTCGGACATGACTGAGCAACTGAACTGAATTGAACTGAATGCATGAATAGCAACTTTGGATAAAGTATAAAAGCAGTTCAGAAGAGAAAGAAAGTAGCTTTCTCTTACCATTGTTCCAGAGATAAAAAGAAATGGGTCATAATCTCCTACTCTAAACCCATTTGTGGGGATTTGTAAAGAATCATAAGTATTTTTTTTTGTTTTTTAATCCTGTGAGAAAAAAGCTATTCATGAAAGTAGAAGGAAGGTGTGGGTAAAGCGACCGTGAGCAAGCAGTCTCTGAAATACATTTCCTAGCAATTATTAGAGATTAAGAAAGTCACATCTCTCTTTCCAACAATCAAAATTACTTTCTAATGAGTTGTTTTCATTCTACTATTCATCCAGATTAAACCAAAGCACACATTAAATACAAAAAGATTTATTTTCCAGAGTTCTGCCAGGGTGAAAGCAATCTAATCAAAAACGAAATGGGGAATGTGCTCAGTGAATAAATCAGAAGGAAGAATTAAAGAAGCTGACAGATATTTTGGAGGCCTGTTAGAAAATAAATTGGATTTTCATTATAAAAATTGACTTAAATAAATTATACACTTAAGAACCCACTTCAGAACATTTCCTTAAAGTCAATTTGATTATCAGCCCCAAAATATTGCATTTCAATATATTTTGTTATATTTCCAAAATACAAGAGGTATAGGAAGGATATATACAGAGTAAATGCCCAGAAAATAAAAAGAAACAAAGAAATACTAAGAAATCTTTGATTCTGATATCTGATGTTCAGATTTGAAACCTAAACAAAAAGTTAGGCAAAATATTTTACATAGTGCCACCAAAATAACTAGAGGATAATTAAAGTAAATTTTATATTTGAGGAAAAGCAAAAGAAAACTTGATAGCAGACACAGCCCTCTAAAGATCTACAATTTATAAATTACTTTACTCCCTTGATGGATAATCTGTAAGTATAGATAAATCTAATAACAGGGACAATATTAAACCTTCATCTAAGACAGCTGTTCATACAACAAGTGAAAGTTGTGTCCGACTCTTTGTGACCCCAGGGACTATACAGTCCATGGAATTCTCCAGGCCAGAATACTGGAGTGGGTAGCTGTTCCCTTCTCCAAGGGATCTTACCAACCCAGGGATGGAACCGAGGTCTCCTGCATTGCAGGCAGATTCTTTACCAGCTGAGCCACCAGGGAAGCCCTGTTCATATGACATGTGACACTTTATCAGCAGAAATGGGGAGCATGAATGTGTGTGGTGGTGGAGGTGGAGGCAGGGGGCAGGTGGATTTATTGTCTATATTTCCAAGCAAGGAATGATGAAGTACAGACCTTCTCATAATCTCTGGAGGGAGTAAGCCTTCTAGGTAAAATTATCATGTTCATACACTCAACAGGTAACACCGGAGAAAAGAGATTCTGTCCTAGGCACGCCACGTTTAAACAGATAAAGCTGGTAAAGGAACTCAGAAACCTGCTGTCTGAGGGACAGAGGAGTAAAATGTAAACTGGGCTTGTTCCATGAAACCCCAAGGAAGCGGACAAGGATGGGAGGGGAAGTTGTGGATTCGTATTCTGTCAGATGTGTTAAAGACTGAGAGAGAGCTTTAGGAGGAGTGAGTTCCCTGTTGTGGGAGGTATTCAAGCACAGAGAGAGATGACGGGCATGGGGCAGAATGCACCCAAACTTTGAAAATTAACTGGATCAGGACCATTTTCACCCTGAGATCTTGTGATTGTAAGAAACAGAGACCACAGCCACTGACATCGGGAGACTTAAAAGTCATTCAGTGACAGTGATATACAATAGATGCCTTTGAAAAAGTGTTGAGGACACGGTACCCATGAGGGTCCAGGCAGAAAGCTTTTGGTACCTCAATCTGGGTAATGTGAAGGAGCGCTTAATAAAGAGCTACTTCCAAAGGTGTGGGCAGCCTAAGGGGGAAACACAATGTGCAGGGGACCAGAAACAACAGCAGAGGCCAAGGGCATCCTCCACTTCCCTTGGATCTAAAGGGAGGAGAGGAGGGGGCAGTTACCAGGACTGGGAGAGAGACCCGCGGAGCACAGGCCCACCCGGCAGGAGCTGTGACCTTCCATCCTCCAGCATCGTCCTAATGACTGTAGGCGGAGCAGGGGCTGGTGTGGGACCTGCAGGGTGGTGGGGCAGAGAGATCTGGGAGGCCAAACGAAGACTTCCAGCACAAATGCCAGCAAAGCCATGGAAAACAGGGCAAATGGAAAAGTCCTAGATGAGGGAAGAGGCTGGGCTGCCTTCTCTCTACATCCTTTCCAAATAGAGCAACATGCCTTTTCAGTGGACACAGTGAAAATGAGAGTCACAGACCCAAGTTTTTTTTACCATCCTTGTGTATATAGTGCTGTTTCCTTCTGATTCTCCAGGCATTCTCCGGGATTTGTTTTCTGAACTAAGCAGTCAGCTGCAAGGTAATTGCTCTACCCAAAACAGAAGTGCCATAGAAGACAAGAGCTTCCCAGGTGGCATTAGTGGTAAAGAACCCACCTGCCAGGAGGGGTAACAGAAGAGGTTTTGAGCCCTGGGTCAGGAAGTTCCCCTGGAGGAAAGCATGGCCAACCCACTCCAGTATTCTTGCCTGGAGAATCCCCATGGACAGAGGAGCCTGGAGGGCTACAGTCCATAGGGTCGCAAAAAGTCAATCAGAACAGCACAGCACAGGACCTGAAAATCTGAATATAGAACCATCTAGCCTATGTTAGTTAGGCGACCCTTCATTCACCAGATACATTTAATGATCTCCTACTGGACAGGTGCGGTGCTGGACCTGGGGACTCAACTGCCAACAAGAGAAGTCCATCAGCTGACTGTCAATCATTCCAATCTACAACACCCTCTGTTCAGTAAAGGAACCTCAGAAGTGCTATGGATGAGAACTGCAAACTATGACCCACAAGCCAAATCTGTGTGGCCTTGCTTCCATCAGCCATCTTTTATTGAAATACCCATGTCCATTAGCCTATGTGTGGTCTATCGCTGCTTTAGTGCTACAGCCTCAGAGTTGCTACAGGAGGACTGCAAAGCCTGATATATTACTAACTGGTCCTGTACAGAAGTTTGCCAACACTTGCTCTAAATAAAACCTAATGCTTTAATAATAAATATATTAAAGGAAACATACTGTCACTCATCAAACATCTCTGGGTGTCCTAGCTACAAACCAAGTCATGAGGGAAGTTGGCTTTCTGCCAAGTTGCATGTCTACTGTCTTAAGTTTGGTTTCTGTATTTTTTTCTTCTTTCATTATAAAGGCAGATAAAAAAATGTCACATGGCTAATGCCTTCTATTAACAGCTAACTCTGTTCAGAGGATGTTCACATTCTCTTATATTGTATCTAGTCTTTGGATCGATCAGAGTTCTTCCATATCATGGAAGGCCCGTTTTTCCAACGATCCTTTTCACTGAATCACACCAAACAAGTTTTGACAGGGGTGATTTTAGGCTATCTTTTAAACTGAACAATAAAATTGATTGTAAAAGCACTTAGCCAACACTCAAGTACTATATAAATGCAAAATCATAGCAGCAATAGTACCTTCACTTCCCTGCAGAGAGAAACAGGAGTGGATCCTTATTCCCCAATCACTTGACCCACAGAGCATTAAAATTTTAAATGTTTAAAAAAAAAAAAAAAAAACTAGCTTTCATTGGCTGTTACCAAGATTTCCTAATATGAAGTGACAGGATCTGTGCCGGTTGTGGTTCCTCTGAAGGATGTTAAGAGGCTCAGTGGTGGCTGTGGCTGACCATTGATTTGCCACTCCCCAAGCCCTTTTCATCCCCTAAATGGGAATCAATGTAGCATGAATAAAATTAATCGGCCATTTAGTTCATATTTAGTCACTATAACGAAGCAATAGCTGGCTTGAGAACGATCTTTGCCAAGCCTTGTTTCCTGAAAGTTTTCCCATCCACTAACCACAATGCACATTTCAAGTGTCGAGAGAAAGGAGACTTGAGTCCACCAATGAACTCAGAACCAAGAATGAGATGATAACAGGAGGCAGCATGGAGAAGGCCTGGCTGATCTGGTAATAAGAGAGGTTTCTGTTAAGTACCAGCTTAGACATTCTATCATTGAAAACACCTTCCTTGATATCCTTAGATCAAGTCATTTCCCTCTAGTACATAGCTCTTAACACACCATACTCCTGTATCACACTTGCAGGTGGGTCATCCCTTACTTCCTTGGTCCTTTGATGGCAATGATCCTCAGTGAGTTCCACTGAGCTCCTGACCTGCCTGTGCAGGGCAGAAATTGCTACAGCGAACCTACAATAAGCACTAATATATATATATATATATATATATATTAGCTGGCTGACCTGATGAATGAATAGATAGGTAAGCAAGCTGGATTCTAGGCACTCCGATAGCTTGTAAGAATACCCTGATCATTCTATGATATGCTCCTCAAAACTAATGGCCCATGTCTTCCTGTCCTGAGCTAGGCTCTAGGAAAATGCACAAACTGCATACCAGCTCCTGGTATCCTCACCACCAAACTACCTCCTCTCTGCTCTTTCACTCTCTTCTTCTGTCCTAACTTCTTTTGATATATAATCATAACCAAGTTGCTCCCAGCTGCAAAAAAGAAAAAACAAAACAGTATCCCATCACCTCCACCTCAGCTAGCTGTTCTTACAAAGGTTGAAAAAGACAAACCTGATGCCTACTTGCAAATTCTCTTGCCATTACTCTGCAGACCTCACTCTTAAAACCATGCCTCTATTCTTAAAATGCTCTGCTCTCTGACTTTAGTGCCACTATTCCCCTGATTCTTCTTCTATACCATACCCTGTCAATTCTATAATCGAATATATCTAAAAACTGATCTTCTTCCTCAAACCATTAACACCTCTTGTCTTTATGGTTGCATCAGTCTTCTGCCAGACCTCTCGGCTCCCTCCAATCCATTCCGCACAGGGAAGTCATAGGTTCACCTCAATAATGCTCCAAAGTAACTTCACTGGTTCTATTACATTGTGACTCTGGCCCGCACCTTCAAGTGCCTTTGTATTGCAGAGTTTAACCTACATATGACAAATATAGGCCCCATGAAAGAGCTATTCTGTCTGATCTTCACCACAATATCCAGTGGACTCCTGACATCTTTTATATGTTAAAACATATTCAAGGTAATGTTTTCTAAATCTTGACAAGGCCTCCAAAATACTGGTTTTGGAAGGCTGGTTCCAAATACTGGTTTTCCCACCATTACTCATGAAAAAAGAGCAAAAATCTTATTCAGAGTCATCAATTTGTGTTCCTGACCATCATTGCCGGTTTCTCTCTTAATTTTGTCTTTTGGGGTCCATATTCCTGCTCTGAAAGTCATCCAGATTATGCATGTTCCAAATTACACAGGCTCTTTATTGCACTTGATCTAAAGACTTACTTCTAAAGCAGTAAGTCTTCCCCAATATAAACAAGTAGGATAGTTGCTAACACAATTTTCTGCCAAGTGACTGAGTCTCACTACAGCCACATGAAACACTGTAAATCTCTTGATTTTAAGTAGAAAAAAGACAGTTGCAAACAATCCCAAGAAAGTGATCAATGTGTATGTAATTAGAGACAAATATTGCTCTTGAAAAATATGCCCTGCTCAGGAACACGGTCCAGGTTATGAGTTTTTCTACATTATGAGCATTTTATGAATATTAAATAACAGTACATGTCTTTATAATCTATGGCTCCTGATGACCACAAGTCCAAAATGTGTTTCTGAACTTCCAGCCTATGAAGCTATACAAAGCCTTTCATGATTCAGTACAAACCACTGGTCCCATCTTACTGGCTGCCACTTTTATTAGACATTCAACTTACACTAAAACACTGTCTCCTCCACATATGCTTGCCTTCCTGCCTTTACTCTTATCATCCTTTTCATGTGCAATGTATTCCCCACTTCTACCCCTATTTCCTAAATATCTGGTACCTACGGCCACTGTCAGGGTACCACCTCCTCCAGGGAGCCATCTGCCCCGCAGCATTTTATTTGAATCTCCTAATGCAATCCCACCCTGCCCCTGAATGTTTCCTACCTAACTCTACATCTATCTCTATCCTAGGCCTGGGAGGTCTTTCAAGGAGGAGACTATGTGTGTGCCATCTCTGACATCTACAGCACCTTACATCAGTTCAGTTCAGTTCAGTCACTCAGTCGTGTTCAACTTTTTGCGACCCCATGAATTGCAGTGCGCCAGGCCTCCCTGTCCATCACCAACTCCCGGAGTCCACCCAAACCCATGTCCATTGAGTCAGTGATGCCATCCAACCATCTCATCCTCTGTTGTCCCCTTCGCCTCCTGCCCTCAATCTTTCCCAGCATCAAGGTCTTTTCAAATGAGTCAGCTCTTCCCATCAGGTGGCCAAAGTATTAGAGTTTCAGCTTCAACATCAGCCCTTCCAATGAATACCCAGGAGTGATCTCCTTTAGGATGGACTGTGGTTCCTTCAAAATAATGGGGGCTCAATAAAAGATGTGTTGGGGACTTCCCTGGTGGTACCTGGTGTGGCTAAGACTCCACACTTCAACAGAGCGGGGTGGATATCCACCCCTGGTCAGGGAACTAGTTCCTACAAGCCCCAACTAAAGATCCCCAGGCCTCAAGGAAGATTCCACGTGCTGCAACTAAGAACCAGGCAGCCAAATAAATATTTTTTAAAAAATAAATTAAAAAATGTGCACAAGGCAGTAATTTCCCAACCTCAGCAATGGCCTCCAAACAAAGGCATTTCCTCCCCCCAGGAGGGAACCATTTTTTTCTTTTGTTTTGGGGAGGGGCGGTTGGTGGGGGGTTGGCCGTCAAGCCAGGCTTGAACACACCTGGAGGTTAGAACACACCCGGGACGCCCACACATTTGGAGGCACAGGTCGGAGTCTAACTCCAAAAGCTCCAGCGCCGCCGCGATCCACTGCATGGAGTAGAGAGACACGTGCAGAGCTCCGCGTGGGGCGGCGGGTACGAGTCTCCGAACGAGGCCACGCGCCAGGCACGCGAGGAGGCGGAGACAGGGGACCCGGTGCACGGCGCCTCCCCACCTACCTTCGGGGACCCCGCACAGCACGGAGGGCTCCACCCGCGGGAAGCCGGTGCAGGCGGGGAC
>NW_011494934.1:2586253-2591547 GCF_000754665.1 Bison bison bison
TCCCCGAGGACTGCGCCCCCTCAGCTTTGAGCCGGAAGGGGAAATCGAGGCCTCGGAGGAGAACAAGCCCTCGGGGAGACTTCTGGAAGGAGATACGGTGATTCCAGCGGGGGAAGGGGAGCGACTTGGACAGAATGAAATCGAAAACGACTTTTCTTTTCCCAGAAACGAAATTAAACTTGTGTTTCTTCCAAGAAATTGTGGTCATTACAGAATGATGTTGCTCTCTGTTCACCTTTCGCGTCATATGTATTGTCTATTGGGGGAGGGGTCGGGGGTAGGAGCCTTACATCTTACAAAAAATGCTTCCATCATTTCCAATCCCAGTTCGATTCCAAGCATCCTGAGGACAGATTCTCGGCAGGTTTCTTTGGTGTTACACGCAGTGCTTGATCGCTATTGGGTAGAAATCTCAGCATATATTTATGGTATAAAATAGCGAGCATGTCTACGTGGACATCTGTATGTCTGAATTTAACTAAATGCACGAACCTTTCTTATTAAGATAATACATCTGCATCCAATCCGTTATTGTACATTTCTTTAAAACGTTAAGCATCGTTGTTCTAGCCTTCTGCCCCTTAACGACAATCAATGCTGTAAAGTCCATTATAATTTGTTTAATATGTTCTTTATTAATCCTAAAGAGGATTTCAGGTAGGCGAAGACAGAATTATCTTGAACTACAAATTAATGAACCCTCGATTACTATTTACTGTATTTGCTGTTCTTTTGGAGACATGTAAATCCAATCATAGTGCTTTGATCACAGACATAATCTAGGGTCACAGATTATGCAAATTTGTCCCTGATGGTGCAAGTGCGAAACGCTTTTCAGTTCCACTCATTCATTTATTGTGCAAATTGGACTGAACTCCTATTATGTGCCAGACACTAAGCGAGGCATGATCATTGCCGTTTGCAACTGTGCAGTCTGGTAATTAAAACAAATGGGTAAACAATCAAGATACAATGCAAGCACTGAAATTCTATTGGAAAACTGCAGAGTCAGTTTTAAAATTTTATCCTTTCTCACCAAACCATGGGTAAGTATCTATTAACCCATTAATCTGACAAACATTTACCGTTTTTTTAAAGCTTCTGAACATGGAGTGGTTATGGATTTTACAAAAAAGTATAGTAGAAAATAACTTCCATGAGAATTGTACAAGTTTTCATACCGCTTTTTGTCTTACTCATCTCTGCTGCTGCTGCTAAGTCGCTTCAGTCGTGTCAGACTCTGTGCGACCCCATAGATGGCAGCCCACCAGGCTCCCCGGTCCCTGGGATTCCCCAGGCAAGAACACTGGAGTGGATTGCTATTACTAGTGCTAGTATATAATACGTATGTAATAAGTCATTATTAAATGTTTGGCGAATAAAAAATAAATGTATCTTAAAACATTTAATTTGTGCTTTTTAGAGACTTTTCTTGGAGAAGGCAATGGCACCCCACTCCAGTACTCTTGCCTGGAAAATCCCATGGACGGAGGAACCTGGTAGGCTTCAGACCATGGGGTCGAGAAGAGTCGGACACGACTGAGCGACTTCACTTTCACTTTTCCCTTTCATGCATTGGAGAAGGAAATGGCAACCCACTTCAGTGTTCTTGCCTGGAGAATCCCAGGGACGGGGGATCCTGGTGGGCCGCCGTCTATGAGGTCGCACAGAGTCGGACACGACTGAAGCGACTTAACAGCAGCAGTAGAGACTTTTCTATAAATATTGTGATCTGGCTGTGTGTACCAGAGCCCAAACAACTTTTCTAAACAAGTTTATAAAGACCAAAGAAAGGTAAAAATGTACAAAAATGCACCTGCAGTATCTTAGCTCTCATTGTTCATTGCACTTAAATGTAGCGTATTTGAAGGGGGCTTGAGTAGAACGTCAGAAAATCATGCTTCTCTCATGTAAGGTTTCAAGATAACAAATTCATTGATTGCCAAACTGTACATAAAAGAGGAAATTGTTAATGGCAGCTACAAATTTTCAAGGTCCAAATAAAAATACAAAGGAAAAATGGTTTACCTCTGTGCAAAATATGAAACTTTACATGGAGGAGAATATTAAGTTACTACCAGCCAGTTTAATATAAATTAAAATAAGTAACTGGATAAAATAAGTACAAAAGATGTAATCAAGGAACAATGCTAATTTTTAAAAACGGGTTCATGTTTCTTATTTTTCATGATATGCTATTTTTTTTTTTTCTTGGCCACACTGAGAGGCCTGTGGAACTTCCTTGACCAGGGATCAAACCTACCTCCTCAGCACTGCAAGGCAGATTTTAACCACTGGACCACTAGGGAAGTCCATCAATGCTGAATTTTAAATAGCTGTTTTAACCACAAAGAACAGAAAGTAGAATATCTGATAAAATGCCAAATGAGAATGTAAATCATATTTTTAATATATGATTTAAAAATGTTATTTGATTTCATAAAGATTTGCATTATTTTAAAATATACAATTGTGGAAATGGTAGTAAACTGTTCCGTGAAGAAATAGATAAACTTCAATAATTCCTAGACCAACACCCATTTGTTGTTGTTTATTTGCTCAGTTGTGTCCAACTCTTTGCAACAACCCCATGGACTGCAGCACACCAGGCTCCCCTGTCCTTCACCATCTCCCAGAGTTTGCTCAAACTCATATCCATTGAATAGGTGATGCCATAAAATCATCTCTCTCATCCTCTGTCATCCCCTTCTTCGCCTATCTTCAATCTTTCCCAGCTTCAGAGTCTTTTCTAATGAGTCAGCTGTTCACATCAGGTGGCCAAAGTATTAGAGCTTCAGTTTCAGCATCAGTCCTTTCAATTCAGGATTGATTTCCTTTAGAATTGACTTGTTTGATCTCCTTGTAGTCCAAGGGACTCTCAACAGTCTTCTCCCAACACCACAGTTTGCACCCTTTTACACAGGAAAAAATTAAGCTCCGGTTCAATTTAGTAGTTCAAGAAACATATATTGTGTCCAAAGTACAAATAAGAAAATCCTTATTCTCGGTGATCCTGCCATGCGGCAAGGGAGCAAATTTTACCACCAAGACTAGCAAACACTGAACATACTGTTCTAGGTAATCATGGATTGTCTAATTTAAGTCATCCTCACAAAATTTTTAGAGGGACAGTACTGTTATCCAGTCTTATTTTTACAATGAGGAAACTGAAATTAAAATTTATATTGGTTAACTCATCCAAAGATATTTAGTTAGTAGATGGTCTTACACAAAAATTCATAAACTTCATCCCTTCACTCTAGCACATCCAGGAAGCCAGCTAAGACTCTGTTTAGTGCTGTCCTTTAATTCTATCCCCTGTACAGAGTATTTCATCCACTAGTATTTTAATATTTTCAGCAGTATCTGAGGCAGTGAACTGTGCAGCACTTTTAACCATTCATCAGACTTCTTGGACCTCAGTCTCTTGGTTAGACCTGATCCCTTTCATATCTATTTTAATTTCATATTGGTATTTGTCATCACTCACTCTTCTGTGCCCCATATTTTATTTAAATTGATCTAAGAGCATGCAATGGCACCCCACTCCAGTACTCTTGCCTGGAAAATCCCATGGATGGAGGAGCCTGGTAGGCTGCAGTCCATGGGGTCGCTAAGAGTCATACATGACTGAGCGACTTCACTTTGACTTTTCACTTTCATGCATTGGAGAAGGAAATGGCAACCCACTCCAGTGTTCTTGCCTGGAGAATCCCAGGGACAGGGGAGCCTGGTGGGCTGCCATCTATGGGGTGGCACAGAGTCGGACACGACTGAAGCGACTTAGCAGCAGCAAGAGCATAACATAATTTTCAGCAGATTACGATCTCATGGTTATTAAAATTAACATTATTCCACAAAATTCTACATACTACTATCTTTAATAGTTCAACTACTGTTAACATAAAATTAGTAATTTGTATTGTCATGTATATAATTATTAATTATAGTCCAGAATGGCATCTTGCAACTTTTCCCTCATCTTTGTCAATATGATTGGTATCTTTGCTTTAAGAAGAATAAAACCTTGGGACTTCCCTGGAGGGTCGGGGGCTAGGACTCTGTACTCCCAATGCAGGAGGCCTGGGTTTGATTCCTGGTCAGAGAACTAGATCCCACAAGCCTCAACTAAGAGTTCTCATGCTGCGACTAAAAATCCCACATGCCACAGTGAAGACTGAAAATGCTGTATGCCCCAAGTAAGACCTGATACAGCCAAACAAATATTTGAAAAAAGAAGAGTAAAATCCATAAAAGTTTCCAACTGTTTAAGACCACTCACAGTGAAAAGTGTTAGTCAAAGTGTTAGTTGCTCAGTCGTGTCCGACTCTTGCAACCCCATGCTAGCCCTCCAGGATCCTCTGTCCATGGAATTCTCCAGGCAAGAATACTGGAGTGGGAAGCCATTCCTTTCTCCAGAAGATCTTCCCAACCCAGGGATCAACCTGGATTTCCTGCATTGCAGGCAGATTCTTTACCATTGAGCCACCAGGGAAGACCTTAAGAACATTAAACTATGTCAAATTCAGGAAAAAAATTAAAAGTTTTTTAAAAAGCATATAATTTTGTATTTTAGAGTTTAGAATTCTAGAAAAGAGGAAAAATTGAGAACATTTTCAGATAATCTCACTATTCCTTTCTTTAACATAAAGAAGAAAGGCTGTATCTCTTTTTAATATACCTAAAATTACATATTGTAAAAATAATTATTCCAAAAATTAGAAAATAATACAATTATGTAAAGTTTAAAAATAAAATAAAATTTAAAAAAAAGAAAATGTTACTGTTGCCTAAATGATTATGTTTGAAAAGAATTTTTAAAGTATAAGACATCATGAGAAACACCGGGCAGAATTAAGCACAAGCTGGAATCAAGATTGCTGGGAGAAATATCAATAAACTCAGATATGCAGATGACACCACCCTTATGACAGAAAGTGAAGAACTAAAGAGCCTCTTGATTAAAGTGAAAGAGGAGAGTGAAAAATTTGGCTTAAAGCTCAACATTCAGAAAACAAAGATCATGGCATCCAGTCCCTTCACTTCATGGCAAATAGATGGAGAAATAATGGAAACGGTGGCAGACTTTATTTTGGGGGGCTCCAAAATCACTGTAGATGGTGACAGCAGCCATGAAATTAAAAGACACTTACACATTGGAAGAAAAGTTATGACCAACGTAGGCAGCATATTAGAAAGCAGAGACATACTTTGCCAACAAAGGCCCATCTAGTTAAGGCTATGGTTTTTCTAGTAGTCATGTATGGATGTGAGAGTTGGACTATAAAGAAAGC
>NW_011494934.1:2591647-2650783 GCF_000754665.1 Bison bison bison
GACTCATTTGAAAAGACCCTGATGCTGGGAAAGATTGAAGGAGGAAGGAGAAGGGGACAACAGAGTATGAGGTGGTTGGATGACATCACTGACTCAATGGACATAAGTCTGAGTAAACTCCAGGAGTTGGTGATGGACAGGGAGGCCTGGTGTGCTGCAGTCCACTGGATCACAAAGAACTGGACACAACTGAGTGACTGAATTGAACTGAACTGAAGACATTTTTATTTTGAGTTCACAGAGAATCTTTGGCTTTAAAAGAAACACTGAAAAACAAAGCAAAAATCTGTTCGTAAAATGAGTGATTCTTTTTCCTATGAATACTATTTCCTAATTTATGTGATTGTAAACTCAATTTGTTTCTCCCAGCAGTCTTGATTCCAGCTTGTGCTTCATCTAGCCCAGCGTTTTGCATGATGTACTCTGCATTAAGTTAAATAGGCAGGGTGACAATATACAGCCTTGATGTACTCCTCTCCCGATATGGAACCAATCTATTGTTCCATGTGCAGTTCTAACTGTTGCTTCACGACCTGCATACATATTTCTTAGGAGGCAGGTCAGGTGATCTGGTATTCCCATCACTTTCAGAATTTTCCACAGTTCGTTGAGATCCACACAATCAAAGGCTTTGGCATAGTCAATAAAGCAGAAGTAGATATTTTTCTGGAACCCTCTTGTTTTTTTCAATAAGCCAATAGATGTTTGCAATTTGATCTCTGGTTCCTCTGCCTTTTCTAAATCCAGCTTGAACATCTGGAAGTTCAAGGTTCACATCCTGTTGTAGCCTGGCTTGGAAAATTTTAAGCATTACTTTTACCAACTTAGACAACATATTGAAAAGTAGAGACATTACTTTGCTGACAAAGGTCCGTCTAGTCAAAGCGGTGGTTTTTCCCATAGCCATGTATGGATGTGAGAGTTGGACTATAAAGGAAGCTGAGCGCCAAAGAATTGATGCTTTTGAACCGTGGTGTTGGAAAAGTCTCTTGAGAGTCCCTTGGACTGCAAGGAGATCCAACAAATCCATCCTAAAGGAAATCAGTCCTGAATATTCATTGGAAGAAGGACTGATGCTGAAGCTGAAACTCCAATACTTTGGGCACTTGATGTGAAGAACTGACTCATTGGAAAACACCCTGATTTGGGGAAAGATTGAAGGCAGGAGGAGAAGGGTATGACAGATGAGATGGTTGGATGGCATCACTGACTCGATGGACATGAGTTTGAGTATGCTCCAGGAGTTGGTGATGGATAGGGAAGCCTGGCATGCTGTAGTTCATGGGGTCACAAAGATTTGAACATAGCTGACTGACTGAACTTTACTGAAACTCAATTTTTAGCATTCTTCATTTTCTCCAAAGAGCATATTAGTGAGTTTTTGTGCTTTTTTTAGATTGAAAAATTTCAATTTTATCACTTGAATTAATGAAAAGATATACAAAATAAATTAGACTAATCCAGCAGAATTCTAAACACCACAGAAAGCCATTTTAGGTCTGTTAGGAAATAAAGTTACTCTATTGTGTTATCAAGTGTAAAAGAAGCTTGGGCTAATCTTGGAAATCACTTAGGTATGTTAACAATTTGGAAAAGCCATTTTAGAGGCACTATATATAGAAAGCTTTCTGGGAAGTGAAAGAGAGCTTGCTGAAGTGCAGACTTCTCAGTTCCTATGGATTTATTGTGATTTTCTGAAAGGCTAGGTAACAAATGCTAACAAAGAACAGTAAGGCATAATAGATACTATGAAAAAAGATGTATTTCACTTTTAAAGCATTAATTTTATATAAAAGAAATATAGGAATTAGGCAGAAATATCAAGGAATACTCAAAATGAATGCTGGTAAGCTCAACCATTAAAAATGCAAACAAAATTAATTTAGTAATGGTTAGCATTTTAAAGTGACAATATTTTGATCTTATTTAATAACAGGAGTATTAATCTGTGTCAAACACTCTGGATAAAATATTATGTTAAAGAAAGGAGCAGTGAGATTATCTGAAAAAAATTGTATTCAGTAGAGCAGTGGAAAATCTACCAGTTGAAGAGTGTAGTGTCTAACTACAGTTGCAATAGTAAGAAATGGAAATTGTACATTTCAAGATGAATATAAAAGCAGTATGTGTTATCCATACTTTCCTTTCAGTAGTTTCTGGGTGTCTCCTATATACTTCCAATTATAGCAGTGAGAGTAAATAATTCCCCCTAATTTGGTCTTAACCCTCAACTGCTGTCACATTAATTGCTACCTTTGTGTAGCTGCTGCCTAGCAATACATTACTAGACAAAACAGATATTTAAGAATCTAAATTCGGATATTAACTTAGCAAGTTTTTCATTTCTCATTAATTTACTTTTTTAAGGTAAAAAAATGTTAATTCTGTTATTGGTTTAGTTCTTTATTATAATCTGGGCACATTTCATCTTAGAGGAGTCTCCAGAACTTTTACCCAACAATGTTCGAAAGATGGTTCCACAATATTTTAACATTTCTAGCTATCAATTATTTTCTGTATCCCTAAATAAGACACTCTTGCCACCCTTACACCAACACTCCTTATCACCATGTGAAGAGATAACTTGAAGATGGCTGTCTGCACACCAGAAAGAGCACTCTTCTCAAACCACTAAGCTGGCCCTTTGCTTTTGGATTTCTCAGCCTTCAAAACTGTGAGAAATAAATTTCTATGCTTAAAAAAAAAAAGAAAAAGAAATGGAAACTGCTTGAGTATGAAAGACAAGTATTAAAAATACTGAGAAGAGAAAAACTCATCCCTTATATTGTTTTATCTAGCAATACATCTGATTTATCCTTAATTGAGATGAATTTCTCTCTCTCTCTCTCTTTTTTCCTTTTTTACATTAATAGGAGGCATAGAGTGTAGAGATTATGGGCATGACTATGAACTAAGACTGCCTGGTTTCAGTTTTTAGTTTTGATTCTTAGCAAGTGACCTAAGGCTTCCCCAATAGCTCAGCAGTAGAGAATCCATCTGCAATGCAGGAGATGCAGGAGTCATGGGTTCAATTCCTGGATTAGGAAGACCCCTGGAGGAGGGAATGTCAACCCGCTCCAGTATTCTTGCCAGTGACCCAAGATAAATTGCTTGAATTTAAGATTTTAACTTCTTAATTTATAAAATGGAGATGGTAACAATTGCCCTTGTATTAAATGATATAATTTATACAAACAGTTCAGTCTGTCAACTGGAAAAAAATGCACAACCTCAAAGTTGGGAACTGTGTTCCATTCAGTAGACAAAACTGAGGACTTAAGCCTGGGACACAGCATCTCAGATAGCTCTGAGAGACTGCTCTGAAGAGGCAAGGGGGAAACCAGGATATATACAAGTTTTTGCAATAAAGATCAGATAGACAGAACATCAAAAAATTACTGTCACTTAAAGAAATCCAGGGATCTCAAGTTAAGGAATTTAGCACTTTTCTATGCATAGGAAGATGCAAGAGTCCAGGCTTACTGATATCATTCCTTTGATCTGCACCTCAGCGCTATGGGGCCAGTATCTTGTGCTTTCTCATCCCAAGTCTCCTCGGGTGCTTCAGGACTGGGGCTGCAGCAGCAGCTGACTGGTAGATGGAGGGCATCTTGCCTCCATCCTAAGTTCCATTAAGGCTTACTGTCAGGGTGGTTGTAATGTGATGATCTGATGGCTGCAACATTCTTTGTTTACTGATATGGCAGGCAATATTTTCATTCACAAGTCCTTAGCACACACCATGTTTTACATAAATATTAGCTATTATTATTACCTGAATTTTGACCTCCTTGCATACTGATTTTTTTAGCAACCCCAAATATAAACAAAATATATTTAGCAGCCCCCAAATATAAACAAAAATAGATTATTATAGTTCATTTTGCTGTGTTTCTCTGACCATCAGCCAGTAAGTATAGTATCTACTATCCATAACAAAACCCTCAATTCCTTTTATCCTCAGTAACAAGAATTCATAAGTAAATTTGGATCTCCTAATAGAACACAAATTTTTCAGTGAATTTTCCCAACCACTTTCCTATGCATTGAGCCTCTCAGAATCCCATAGAAGAACACTATCTTTGAGAACATCTTTTAAAATAAGATTTGTTATAGAAAGGTGTAATAGAGATTTAAAAGGTATTCCAACCAGCCAAAATAAACTTCTTCATAGTGTCCTCAAAATGTAAGTTTTAAAAAGCTGTGTAAATATAATCTAAAATCCAGTATTTAATCAAAGAGAAGTTTACATAACCAACAGTATCAAATTTTTTTTTTAATGACATGCAGCCCAAGAGAAGAGAAAGAAAAGAATCTAAACAGTCATGATGTGTTGAAGACAAATTTTATACATTAGTTTCCGTTTCAACTTCTGTTTGTTAAAGTACTTTTTTGGGTGCAAACCTCAGCCAAGTCTGTTTAATCTGCAATTCTGAAATATGCACACAATAGCAAGTAACTGCAATATCTATTGTTTATTGATGCCTGACCCTGTGCTCGGGACTTTGCATGCCTTTTCTCATGTAGAGCTGACGACTCTAGGAGATAAGTATTCCTACTTTTGTTTCCCTCCGTTAACAAATCACAGAAGGTGAGTAACATTCCAAAAGTCACTCATGAACTTTAAGCAACAAAACCAAGGCTCCAACACATTTCAGACACTGCTTTATCCTCTGAAGTAAGTGGCTCAGCTGTTAAAGAATCCACCCTCAATGCGGGAGACCTGGGTTCGATCCCTGGGTTGGGAAGACCCCCTGGAGAAAGGAAAGGCTACCCACTCCAGTATTCTGGCCTAGAGAATTCCATGGACTGTATAGTCCATGGGGTCCCAAAGAGTTGGACACGACTGAGCAACTTTCACAGAATAAAACACAATCACTTTCACCCTCAGGTTTGTTTCTTCTAACTAAAGCAAATGCCCCTCTAGCTCCCCCAACACATACCAACACACATACACACATACACAGCTCATACATACTCTGAGATTTGTTGACTTTGGTCTGTGTCCAAAGACTTAATTCAGGCCAGACTTTCTGATGGACCATCCTCAAGGCCAAGTGAAACACAGTTGTATCTCCCGACAAACTGAGACGAACTGTGCCCTAAAACCATATCCTTGTGTATTCTACTAGTTAGCCAGCAAATGATCTTGTATAAAGGGTTTTTCATTTGATTCTAATGGTATTGCCTTATTGCATCACAAATGGCAGCAGAGGTCTTCATCTTCACTTACATTATACAAAGCGATGAACTTATGTTATTCCTATTGCTAACTTGGAGCCAGAAACATGCAGTTTCTATTCTCACTGTTTGTGGGGTCTGTGGTATTCTGAAAAAGACAGTGGGTTTAGAGTCAGAGCACCTGGGATTTAATCTGTATTCTGCCATTTATCTCACTGTGGCCCTAGGGAAATCTCTTTACCTCTCTGTAAAATAAAGGATTTGGGCAAGATGACCTCAGAAATTCCTCTCAGCTCTGAAATTGTAATTGTGCCCAGACCATAATATTAGTTTTCAAATTCTGAAATTGTCATCTTATCCTTCTGCATAATCTCGACATTTCCCACTATTTTTCTAGAAGAAAGAATTTCCACACTCTTTGTTTTTTTTAAAAAAGTCACATATGACCCTATTAAGAAAAAACATTGATAAATATATAGTATTGATTGTATATATGCAGGTATAATAAGTTGTATCTGACTCTTTTTGACCCCATGTACTGTATCTTACCAGGCTCTTCTGTCCATGGAATTTTCCATGCAAGAATACTGGAGTAAGTTTCTATTTCCTACTCCAGGGGATCTTCCCAACCCAGGGATCTAACTGAAGTCTCCTGTGTCTCCTGGATTGGCAAGTGGATTCTTTACCATGGAGCCACTTGGGAAGCCCTGGACCAATGTGTATCTTGAAGGAAATATACATGGTACATTAAGACAGAGCAACAGCAGAATAAATCTACTTAAACGGGGAAATATTGTATATTATAATTTAATATTATAGATAATTTTTAAATAATTTTAATTAGTTACTAGTCTTCAAGTGTTTGGTATATGGCTTACTCAGGCTGCCTTATCTGCTTCTGGAATATATAACTTGAAACTGCTGTGCCACGGGGCCTTGGAAAGACTGAAAACCCTGTATTCATTTCTTGGTGACCCAGGCTGGTTAGACTCCTATGAGGTGTTATGCACAAATACTGGGCAAACAATGCAGAAATTGCTTTTAAGGATTTTGGAGTCTAGGGGAACACAGTTAACAAGCATCACAGTGCAGCATGGTTTTAATGATAGCCAACACTGGATGCCATGGGAAATATGGGAACAGACACCAGACTTAGGGGGAGAGAATTAGGAGTGGCTTTTTAGAAGAGCTAAATGTCAAATGTGAATTCTGATAAGAATGAAGCTATGCCAATGGAGGATAAACACTCTTTTGGGGAAAAAGTGTCCAGTCCCAAATCCCAAGTCCAGTGGGGTCTGGTGTATGTGACTGTGTATCAAATTATATCTATGAAAAGTGTGAAAATATTATTCAGTTGTGTCCAATTCTTTGTGACCCCATGGACTACAGCCCACCAGACTCCTCTGTCCATGGAATTCTCCAGGCAAGACTACTGGAGTGGGTTGCTATTTCCTTCTCCAAAGGATCTCCCAAACCCAGTAATCAACCTAAGTCTCCTGCATTGCAGGCAGATTCTTTACCATCTGAGCCACCAGGGAAGACCTAACTGTTAACCCTGTGAAACAAAAAGACTTTCCAGTTCATATCACTGATATATAATATCAAAATAAACTAAGCTGTGCTGGTAAATTAATAATACCTGAATATTCTTCTCCTTACCTACTACTTAACTCCCCGCTGGAAAAGTCATCTCCAGTTGTTTATTGTGAAAAGATCTTTAGCCTTTTGTAAACTCTTCAGAAATTACAGTTTTCTTATTTGTTCTAATTCTTACCTGTCCTTTCAAATTGTACTCCTCATACTGAAAATCAGTAGCTTTTGTTCACAAATAATAATTCATTTTAAGAGTTCAAACTGAAGATCTGATGCTGTCTCTTGAGATAACTAAGGCTCTTTGTCCTCAATGATTTCACTATTTGACAATCTTTTAGAAATGTTTTCCTATTGAGGATTGCTTTTTATTCTATCTAATGCCTCAACCAGATAAACAAATTTTAAAATCCCAGCTGGAGGTGAGTGTTCGCCTTCCTGGTAGACTCATCAGAGGCTTATTGTCTTCATTCTTTTCTTACTCTAGCTTAAATCCATCCTCAAGCAAATCCTCTCCTTTTGTTCGTCTCCTGGTTTGCTGGGGCATATTAAGGGAACAGATGCAGCAACAGTGTTCAAATTTATTTGGGAGAGCTAAAACTTCATGTATAAATTGTTCTACGCTAACACTTCATAGAGTTGCCATGTCTTTGTGCGTTAAGAAAAGAAGCCTCTGCCATCCATAATTGTTTCTTCCAGTTCTGAAAGACATGGGGTACCAGCCTTGGCTGTGATCTCTGACATACATCTTTATTCCAGCATCTCTAGAGATGAAAGGAATAAAACATGGAAAATGTTCATTGAAGTCTCTATGCATGTGTCTCAGAATTAAAGAGGAGTAAGAATACTCTAGAAACTACTTCAAACATCAGTTCAGTTCAGCACAGACAATGTTCATTGAAATCTCTATGCATGTATCTCAGAATTAAGGAGGAGTAAGAATATTCTGGAAACTACTTTAAACAGCAGTTCAGCCCAACTCTTTGCTACTCAATGCACTGCAGCATGCCCAGCTTTCCTGTCCATCACCAACTGCTAGAGCTTACTCAAACTCATGTCCATCGATTTGGTGATGTCATCCAACCATCTCATCATCTGTTATCCCCTTCTCCTCCTGCCTTCAATCTTTTTTAGCATCAGAGTCTTTTCCAGTGAGTCAGTTCTTCACATCAGGTGGCCAAAGTATTGAAGTTTCAGCTTCAACATCAGTATTTCCAGTGAATATTCGGGACTGATTTCCTTTAGAATGGACTGGATGGATGTCCTTGCAGTCCAAGGGACTCAAGAGACTTCTCCAACACCACAGTTCAAAAGCATCACTTCTTCAGTGCTCAGCTTTCTTTATAGTCCAACTCTCACATCCACGCATGACTACTGGAAAAACCATAGCCTTGACTAGACAGACTTTTGTTGGCAAGTAATGTCTCTGCTTTTGAATATGCTGTCTAGGTTGGTCATAGCTTTTCTTCCAAGGAGCAAGCGTCTTTTATTTTCACAGCTGCAGTCACCATTTGCAGTGATTTTGGAGCCCCCAAAAATAAAGTCTCTCAGTATTTCCATTGTTTCCCTATCTATTTGCTATTAAGTTATGATAGATTTAGATGATCTTAGTTTTCTGAATGTTGAGTTTTAAGCCAAGTTTTTCACTTTCTTCTTTTACTTTCATCAAGAGGCTCTTTAGTTCTTCTTTGCTTTCTGCCATAAGGGTGGTGGCAATGGCACCCCACTCCAGTACTTTTGCCTAGAAAATCCCATGGACGTAGGAGCCTGGTAGGCTGCTGTGTATGGTGTTGCACAGAGTCGGACACGACTGAGCAACTTCACTTTCACTTTTCACTTTCATGCATTGGAGAAGGAAATGGCAACCCACTCCAGTGTTCTTGCCTGGAGAATCCCAGGGACGGGAAGCCTGGTGGGCTGCCGTCTATGGGTCGCACAGAGTCGGACACGACTGAAGCAACTTAGCAGCAGATAAGGGTGGTGTCATCTGCATATCTGAGGTTATTGATATTTCTCCTGGCAATCTTGATTCTAGCTTGTGCTTCATCCAGCCTGGCATTTCTTATAATGTACTCTGCATGTAAGTTAAATAATCAGGGTGACAATATATAGCCTTGACATACTCTTTTCCCGATTTGGAAACAGTCTGTTGTTCCATGTCTAGTTCTAACTGTCACTTCTTGACCTTCATACATATTTATCAGGAGGTAGGTCAGGTGATACGGTATTCCCATCTCTCTAAGAATTTCCTACAGTTTGCTGTGATCTACTCAGTCAAGGCTTTGGTGTAGCCAATAAAGCAGAGTAGATGTTTTTCTGGAATTCTCTTGTTTTTTTTTTTTTGATAATCCGATGAATGTTGGCAATGTGATCTCTGGATCCTCTGGCTTTTCTAAAACCAGCTTGAACATCTGGAATTTAATGGTTCACATACTGTTGAAGCCTGGCTTGGAGAATTTTGAGCATTACTTTACTAGCGTGTGAGATGAGTGCAACTGTGCAGTAATTTGAGCATTCTTTGGCATTGCCTTTCTTTGGGATTGGAATGAAAGCTGACTTTTTCCAGTCCTGTGGCCACTGCTAAGTTTTCCAAATGTTTTGGCATATTGAGTGCAGCACTTTCACAGCATCGTGTTTTAGGATTTGAAATAGCTTCACTGGAATTCCATCACCTCCACTAGCTTTGTTCATTGTGATGGTTCTAAGGCCCACTTGACTTCACATTCCAGGATGTCTGGCTCTAGGTGAGTGATCACACTTTAAACATCAAATCTATGCAAATATTATTATGTCAATTTGTTGCTTCAAAAAGGAGTACTATTTTTCAAAACATCTAATTTCTATTTGAAATATTCTGAAGAAGCAAAATGGAGTGATTCCTGCTAGAGAGTAATAAAGGCACTCAGGTGTTTTATAAAAAAGGAGAAATAGCAGTGCAGATTGAAGAGCTTGGTAAGAGAAAGTTATGATATTAACAAGTCTTTTATTCTTATGTTAATTCTTGTCCAAATGTATTTAAAATATGCTTAATAGGAGAGAAATGTTTCAAGAGAACAATAAGGGAATTATGGAAAATTCTTCTTCAAATTGGATCCTGCTTTAGGCTTAAGGCACATAACCCTTCTCTCCAATTAAGTGGTCATTTCCCTAAATGAAGTAAGAATTTCAAAGGTACTGGAGACTTTCAGGCCTGGTTAAAAATGCAAATTCTAGAATCAGACAATTTCAACTCAAATGCCAGCTTTGCCACTTGATGATTGTGTCACCTTAAAAACTTAACTTTTCCAAGTATCTGTATAGCACAGATAACTCAGCTCAGGGCTGTGATGACCTAGGGGTGTGGGATGGGGAATGGAGTGGGAGGGAGGCTTAAGAGGGACAGGATATACGCACACTTACAGCTGATTCACAGCTATAAGCAGAAACCAACAGAATGTCATAAAGCAATTATCCTCCAACTGTTGTATAGCAGAAACCAACACAACATTCTAAAGCAATTGTCTTCCAATTAAATTTTTTTTTTAAAAACTTAACTTTCCCAACTCAGTTTTCATAATCTATAAAATGAAGATGGCAATAGGTTTATCATGTAAATTAAAAGATAATAATTCACTTGAAGCACATAGAGTCTGGCACACAGAAAATGTCCCATATGTTAACTATTATTAACAGAAAAGGGCATATTAATACCTTTGCTATGCTCAAGACTGCCTGTTGCTGCTGCTGCTGCTGCTAAGTCGCTTCAGTCGTGTCCGACTCTGTGCGACCCCATGGACTGCAGCCTACCAGGCTTCTCCGTCCATGGGATTCTCCAGGCAAGAACACTGGAGTGGGTTGCCATTTCCTTCTCCAATGCATGAAAGTGGAAAGTGAAAGTGAAGTAACTCAGTTGTGTCCGGCTCTTAGCAACCCCATGGACTGCAGCCCACCAGGCTCCACCATCCATGGGATTTTCCAGACTGCCTGCAGAGTGTCTATTAGAGCTGTGAGTGGCATATAGTATGTATCAGGGCAAATGTATGTGAACCAGCAGAGATGGTAGATAACAACATCCCTATTCTCAAACCATCTGTGATATTCAGCTTTTTCCCCCTGGGCAATCCATTTGATTGTGATTTTTGCTTATTACGTCCACAAGCCCAACTTATTTTAGAAGTTTGGATTTAAAATATTATTTCTAAATTTAGACCAGAACAACAGAAGAGAAATTAGGTATAAATGTTATGTACTTCAAAAATTATCACCAAAGGCATATTATAACTATGAACAGAAAAATTGCTGTATTAAAAATTCATAGCTCAACACATTAAGGTTTTATATTGTCTCAGTAGCTTGTCAATTTATTGAGTCAATCTCAAATTACAAAGATTGTTAGATAACTAGTCATTTTTAATATCAAAAATTGATAAGCTATAATTCACTCATTTGTAAATTAAGACAAATTATAAATAGTCAAAGAAAATACTTCTACTAAAATGTAAAAAAGAGAAGACAATATATGTGTTTTAGGGTAGTGCCATGCGACATGGTAGGTGGTTAGTAAATGTTTGCTAAATTGAACTGAAATATACAAAATGAGGTTCAGAATAACCAAAGTAGATTGAAGAACAAAGATTTAAGGGTGAGAGGCAGTTTAGCAGAAGTTTAAAACTGGACCTATAACCCTGGTCCTGTGGAGAGCATTGAGTTTCTAATTGAATTTCTAACTTTGCAAAGAAAGTCAGATGCATTCAGCATGTGTTATTTTAACTTTTAAACAATTAACAGTGTTACTTTTAATCCTGAGTTTTAACCAGTCCAGGTTTCCATTTTGCCTCATCTGTAAAACAGGATGACAACGATGTTCTGTGCTTCTGCAACCCCTGAATCAGGAGCACCTGATGGGGTTTGTCAACAAACACATCCCAGGGCCCAGATCAGGCCTCCTGAATTGAAATCTCAGGCTGGGCCTGGGAAGCTATCTTTTAAGATGCTCCCCATGTGGTTCTTAGGTAGTCTAAGCTCTGAGAGTCACTGGTCCTCGGAGTTTCTGTTAATGATGGAGTGAAGGAAGAAGCTAAAGCATTCTTTCCTCTTGGAACAGAATTCAGAGACCTAAATACTTTGTTGAAAATTAAAGAATAAAACAATAGGGACTTCTCTGGCAGTCCAGTGGTGAGGATTCCACCCTTCCACCACAGAAAGCTCAGGTTCAACAGCTGGTCAGGGAACTAAGACCCCAGGTGCCTCATGGTGTAGTAAAAAATAAGTGAATAATAAAATAAAAATGAATAAAACTTAAAAAATTATAAAAATACCACCATAGAATGTAAATAAAAATAAATAATAGTTTATAAACTATTGATTACTGCCTCCAGAATCAAGTAAAAAGTAACGAGAAAGAATATTTTTTCATAGGATAAGTATATTGCAGGTGTAGAAGTTTATGGCTATTCCTTAAAATTCAGGTCTCTAATTACCCTACATCCACGAATTTCCTACTGTGTTTGTATTTTTGGTTTTCAAGTTCATACAGAGTACATGCTCTGTGGCCAGGTATTGTTATAAGCTTGTTACAAATTCTAACAAATTTAATCATCAAACAGCAGATATGCTGCTTGTTTTGGTATAATATGAGTTTCCATTTCCAGCATATGTTCATACTGGCTTATCAAAAGGAAGAATAACAGAAAATGTGCTTGTCTCACACAGTAGTCTGTGTTCAACATAGGACTGTGAGCACAAAAATGCATTTCTGTTTGAATCAAAGCTTTTGGGTACTTGGCTGCCTTGTCACAGTAAAAGTGAAAAGACTTGCACACAAAATGATTCATTACATGCAAAAAAGAAATCCAAAGATACAAGGGAAAAATAATTCAGAAAAAATTTATTTCAGAATTCATTTTCTAGGAGAAATTTAAAAAATTGCTGAGATGCTTAGATAATTTAATGCTCCTGAATTTTCAATAACAAATGCTTTGAATAATGATCATATCTGAATTTTTTCTTTTCTTTTCAGAACAGAATAAACTATTCACTGACTCAGTTCCAGGAAAAATAAAGGAGAGTCACTTTTGCTCAATGCAGAAAAAGCTCTGAATAAAGTTACAAAAATGTAGCATCCTTTTAGGGAATCTGACTACTTCTGAGCAGTAGCAGAGGAGACCCTTGAAAGTGAAAAGAAATACTTTATAGTTTTAAATTAAATCAAAAGATCTTTCTGTTGGTAAGTGTTTCCTGTCTCCTTGTAATAGAAATATATTTGATTTTTCAGAGCTTTCAGTGTCTGTGCCTATTATCTTTGTCCAAAAGACAGGCTTGGGTGTAGTGTTCTAACAGATGTCTTAATTGAAATCTTAAAATCAGGTGGATGTTTTCCCACCCTTTATTCCTTTTTTTCCCCTCGCTAGTTCTATTGCTTCACAAATCATTTGACTGTTTTGATTCTCACTTTATAATCATCTTTATTCATTGATTCAACAAATTATAAACTTAATATATGACAATACGTTGGATAGAGTAGGTTAAAAAAATATGCAAGTTTCATTCCTTTGAAAAGTTGATCCTTCAATACCCTCACATCTTCCACATTGCTTTAAATAAATTGGGTTGAGGCAGTCAGGCTCCAGAAACATGATATCATATTCTAGTCCATGCTGCTTTTATTCCTAGCACTAATACAGTATATAACTATGCCTTAGAGTTTCATATACCATGTCCATGCATTGAAATTCACTGCTTATCCAAACACCACCCTTATTTTGTGTACAGAAAATGTCTCTGCAAAGCAATCAGTACTCCTTACTTACAATCTCTGAACTACCTGGAAAATGGCAAACTGCAATCCAATGTGTATTTCTTTGGAATTTTGACATGTAATCAATATATTGACAAAGTTTTTAGCCATCTAAGCACATGATTATAAACACCTTCTATCTATGTTACCAGTCTGTCACTTCAGCTTATTTTCCACCAGTAAAAATAATGCTATTTTAAAATTAACAATAGTAGCATTTAAGGTTGGTTGTAGGAAGTTTAGGCTTTTAAGGGCTTCCCAGGTGGCTCAGTGGTAAAGAATCCATCTGCCAATGCAGTAGACACTGGAGATATGAGCTTGGTCCCTGGGTCAGGAATATACCCTGGAAAGGAAATGGCTTCTCACACCTGTATTCTTGTCTGGGAAATCCCATGGACAGAGGAGCCTGGAGGTCTCCAGTCCATGGGGTCACAGTGAGTCAGACATGACTGAACATATGCATGAGCTCACACACACATGCACACACTCACGCAGGAAGGTAATTAATTCTTTAATATATTTGGGGGCAATATCTTTATTAGAAAAATAAAATTTTGAAAACAGGCAGTGCCTAAATTCTACAGATAGTCATATATGTTTTAAATATCTGTTAAGTTACATCGCTTCCTTGGAATATAAACAAGGAAGAGTAGAAAATCTGTAATTACATGTTGGTTTGAAGGTTTGTAGTTCTGTAGCTCGGTAGCTTTTCATAGTATTTCCACCTCAAAACATAGAGACTGATTATTTGTAGCATGGATAAATAAGATGAATTATCCTGAACAATGTCTAGAAAGCTAAGTATTGTTGCATCATTTTAAAAAACTGATAGTTTTTTACATTCTGTGATAGGAAATGACTATAACTTTTATAAGACTATACCCTTCATTCCTGCTATTATTAATAGAGTCAGTGTTTACTCTCTAATCCTTAGCTAGGAAGCAAATCTATTCCAACGGCTTTACCTTTGAGTCCCCCCAGGTGGCGCTAGTGATAATGAACCTGCCTGCCAATGCAGGAGACTTGGGTTTGCTCCCTGGGTGGGGAAGATCCCTGGAGGAGGGCATGGCAACCCACTCCAATTCTTGCTTGGAGAATCCCCAAGGACAGCAGAGCCTGGCGAGCTACAGTCCATAGCGTCGCACAGAGTCAGACACGACCGAAGCAACTGAGCACAAAGCATGTAAGGACAGGCGGATGACCCATGTTCCAGGTCCCCTGCCCCTGACAATCAGGAGGCCGGCCTGCTGTTCTGACAGTGACACCCCCACCTCTACTAACCATTCTCCCTTCATGCTATCTCATGTCTGGAAATTCTTTTACAACCTGCATATGGACCACGATAAACAAGGTGTTTGTAACTACCGTGGATTTCGGAATTGCTTGAGTCAGCAGTTGAACAGTGTCTTTTAGGGAACAAGATTCTTTCCATCTCTCACTTCTCCCTTTCCTAATGCCAGCTTCAGGCAGAGTTCCTGGTTATAAGACTGCTCTCAGAAACAGTCAGTGTCATACAGTTTCTTATTCAAGGTCAGTGAAGGAGAGTGTTGACTTCCTCCACTTAGGAATTCTGCTCAGTACTTTGTGGTGACCTAAATGGAAAGAAAATCTTAAAAAGAGGGGATATATGTATACACGTAACTGATTCACTTTGCTGTACAGCAGAAACTAACACAACATTGTAAAGTAATAAAAATTGGTTTAAAAATTTTGTATATAGTCTGCCCAAATACCTTTTTGTATTTTAATAAGAAATCAGACACTGGATACACCAGCAGGGTTTGGTACATTAAAAAAAAAATTATTTGGTCATGAAAAGCAACAAAGAAGTTTCCCAGATTCCTCCAGAAACCTACCTATGCATGGATTCTTCATTTAATTTTCACAACAATCCTATTAAATAGGCACTATTCTCATTGCCATCTTGCAAACGCCTACCCTGAGGGGCCGACACTAAAGCAATGCGTTTTCTCTGGGAATTAATGTCACAAAATTCAGTACAACAGTAGTACCAGTACATGCTTAACTACGTGACAAGATGAAATAAGGGTTTTGAGGTCCACCCTAGATTTCAAAGGATTCTTTCCAGAAAACATTCATATGGGGAAGCACATTCTTGTGTTCAAAATGTTAGAGGAACTGCTGACTGAAACCTCTTGCTCTGGCCAGGCACCATAGTAACCACTTGTATGAGTTATCTTAAACAGGAGGTCCTGTAAGGAATGTGGAAGTAACAAGCTATACTTACTAACCAGAAGAATTCAAGAAAGGTCAAAATGAGATGCCAGTCCATATGTCCTACTCAACTCCCAGAGTCCTCCTCGCTGGAATCCATCTTGGCTGAGTGATGCATACACTATTAGGAAGTACCAGAGTCAGAGTGACTGGCCAGCAACAATCCGGAAACCAACCCAATTACATAAAACCCGAGACTGCAAGCCGTAAAGCAGGGCATTTCTCCTGTGTTCCCCTACCCTGCCGCTCTCCACCCAGGCGCCCCTTCCCAATGAAATCTCTTGCTTTGCCAGCATGTGTGTGTCCTCGGACAATTCTTAGACAAGTGCCCATCTCAGGCCCTGGAAGGGGTCCCCCTTCCTGCAACAAAAAGACTAACTAAAAAAAGCAAAAAAAATTAGAATACACTACTCAGTTAAAAGTTGAGAGAGCCTGCTTCATAACTGAGTGCTAGGCTAGAGAGAGGAAAGAAAAAAATGTGATGCGAGAGGTGTAAAACCAAATGTTAAACTGCAATTTCCTTAAAAGCAAAGAAAATACTTGGACTTCAGGAAATTATCTGGGTTGTTGCTGATTGTATTTTGATGAAATAGATTAAGTGATGAAAATTATTTGGGAGAATTTTCGAGTCTGCTTAATTTCAAATGTGCCTCAGTAGTGTTGAAATAAATTTCTAGGCTTAAAATGGAGCCGTTCCAGCCGAGGTGTCTCATCAGCCTGCTGAAACTTAGATAACCTCCGAGTCACTGTCAATTCTCTATTTGACCAGAAACACAAGGTAGCCGTTCAACTGATCCCCAGATGCCAAGCCAACTCTGGGCTCTAAGTTTATTTCCTTGCTCCTTCTTACACCAAACAAGGATGTCTGTGTGGCCCCAGCCAATCAGATTCTTTCGATTTGTTGCTTCTTTTTCTTTTTTTATCCTGTAAGAGTTTCTTGCCTTCTACCCCATTCAGCAGGTCTCTGAAAAGAGACTGTACAGTTCAGTTCAGTTGAGTCGCTCAGTCGTGTCCGACTGTTTGCGACCCCATGAATCGCAGCAAGCCAGGCCTCCCTGCCCATCACCAACACCCAGAGTTCACTCAGACTCACGTCCATCGAGTCATTGATGCCGTCCAGCCATCTCATCCTCTGTTGTCCCCTTCTCCTCCTGCCCCCAATCCCTCCCAGCATTAGAGTCTTTTCCAATGAGTCAACTCTTCGCATGAGGTGGCCAAAGTCCTGGAGTTTCAGCTTTATCGTAATTCCTTCCAAAGAAATCCCAGGGCTGATCTCCTTCAGAATGGACTGGTTGGATCTCTTCGCAGTCCACTTCATGAAGTGTTAAATAAAGTTAGTTTGTATCACCTAATTTATCTTCCTTTATTTTAACAGTAGGAATAAGTAAGTAGACATGAAGAGTCTAAAGGGGATACATATGAGTGAAAAACAAAACCAGCAAATAAACTGATCACAAAAACTGAATAGTGGGAGTACAATTAAAAACAAGAATGGAAAGGGGTTCCCTGGTGGCTCAGTCTTAAAGAATTTGCCTGCAGGTTCCATCCCTAGGTCAGCAAGATGCCCCCAGGAGGAGGGCACGGCAACCCGCTCCAGTGTTCTTGCCTCAAGAATCCCATGGACTGAGGAGCCTGGGGAGCTACAGTCTTTAGGGTCACAAAGAGTCAGCCATGACTGAAGTGACTTAGCACGCAAGAATGAAAAAATGCAATAATTATGCAATCTGAAAGACTGAATGCGAATGAATTAAATGATGACTTTAATGGGAAAATTATTTTTATATACATATTTTAACCACCCTGAAGTTTGATAGCATACATGGCATGAAGGAAAATTTTTCAAAACTCAAAATGGTCACATTAAAATATGTGTGAAAATTTTCCCAGCAATTGCTTCATTGAGAAAGGGATAAATTTCAGAAGTTTCCTGAGGGAAAAGTAAATTTAGCCAAGTTAGATGAAAGAAAAATGATCAAAGGTTGCCCCTGATTTGCTTGCTTAAAGGCAGTAACAATAGTGGGTGGGAAGGATGAGATGAAAAACTGAGTAGAATCTTGTTTTTCATTTTTTATTTATGGACAGTGGGAACTGCAACCTGGAAGAACAGCTGAAAGGAGCAGTCAAATCTGTAAGGGTAGGATTCATGTGGGCCATGTACAACTGTGATTAGAAGAAATCGAAGGGTAGAAAATTGTAAGCTTGAGTTAAAAAAAAATTGATTTAAAAATTTCAACTTAGAATATCAGCTGTCTCAAAATAAATATCAAGATTACATAATGGAAGAATAGTATACACGATAAACAAAAAAAGAGAAAAAAGGATGAAGATTGTTGGAAAGAGTTTTAAAATTGTGTTATAATTGAAACCAGAATATTTGAAATCAGAATAGTTGGGATCACTATTTGTTAAACTTGCTACTAATGATCTTTTTATAACAACAAAATCTTAAGTAGACTATGTAAAAGTTTCTGTCACTGTAAACAGCTGCCATTAAAAAAATAACAACACTTCTTTTTCTGATAAAACCTTCTTTGAAAAAAATTATTCTTGTTTGTTTGCCAGCATAGTAGACTCTTTTTTATGTTTAGAACAGTCAAATTACATAAGTTATCAGTGTTTTCTGCAGAAGGTATTTCTTAATTGATGGCTTCTAGTTTATGTTAAATCTTGTCTTCTTAAGTAACATTTCCAAAAAGCAGATATTCTATTATTTCAGATTGAAAGCAAACTACTAAATTCTTTAAAAAATATTTTTACAGGGGAATAGAAAGTCTGATCTGTGATGTTTTATGAATTCTGCCCTTTTTGGTCAACTTTATTAAATTGATGGAGGAAAAAATAGTCTGACAACCCCTCTGGCAATGATTATGGATTTGATATGCTATATTAGTTGAGTATTCCAATACTCCACACAAGTTATTAACAGTAGTCCAGAATGTAATATCCCTGAAGTACTGCTTCAGTGATTTTTCTCACATAAAAATTTTATGAACTTCAAAGTAAAACTGATACATTATTCACACTTTCTTTCCTCTTAATGTAAGAATTTAGGGAGAAAATCGGGAACCACAATTTTGGATGTAGTATTTCAGTAGATAAAATTTGCAAAATCTGGCAATATTCTAATTATGATAATCAGTTATCTGTTTATAATGGTAATAATTATGTCATTAAAAATAAGTCTATACTTTCACATTTTCCTCATTTGCATCTCACAAATCATTTTCTTATGTGTTTTTCATGTAGGAAGCTGAAGTGCCAAATGATTTGTTGAAGGTCATTCATATATCTTCAAATTGAACATATTATGTTGTTTGCAAAAGGACCACCTAAGGATTATAATTAAAAACATTCCTCAATGGAAGTGGAAATCCCTAGTTTAATTATATACCCATATCCATATTTCCTCCTGGACAAAAAATTTAGTCATCTCACCAAAGTGGCTCACTCTGATAGCAAGAGAAGGGAAAACCAATTTCAATTGTAATTTTAATGGCAAGCTCCTAAGAAGTTCCATGTGTAATGGTGTTTCCTAAATTAATGGAAGGTGCCAAATTCAGACTTAAATGAAAGAAAGGAGGGAAAACCATTATACCATTCAGATCAAATCCCTTATGACTATACAGTGGAAGTTGAGAAATAGATTCAAGGGATTAGATTTGATAGACAGAGTTCCTGAAGAACTATGGATGGAGGTTTGTGACATTGTACAGGAGGCAGTGATCAAGATAATTCCCAAGAAAAAAAGGCAAAACAGTTGTCTGAGGAGGCCTTACAAATAACTGAGAAGAGAAGCAAAAGGCAATGGAGAAAAGGAAAGATATACCCAATTGAATGCGGAGTTCCAAAGAACAGAAAGAAGACATAAGAAAGCCTTCCTCCATGATCAATACAAAGAAATAGAGGAAAACAATAGAATGGGAAAGACTAGAGATCTCTTCAAGAAAATTAGAGATACCAAGGGAATATTTCATGCAAAGATGGGCTCAATAAAGGACAGAAATGATATGGACTTAACAGAAGCTGAAGATATTAAGAAGAGGTGGCAGGAATACACAGAAAAACTATTTAAAAAAGATCTTCACAACCCAGATAATCACGATGGTGTGATCACTCACCTAGAGCCAGACATCCTGGAATGTGAAGTCAAATGGGCCTTTGAAAGCATCACTACAAACAAAGCTAGTGGAGGTGATGGAATCCCAGTTGAGCTATTTCAAATCCTGAAAGATGATACTGTGAAAGCACTGCACTTAATATGCCAGCAAATTTGGAACACTCAACAGTGGCCATAAGACTGGAAGAGGTCAGTTTTCATTCCAATCCCGAAGAAGGGCAATGCCACAGAATGTTCAAACTGCAGCACAATTGCACTCATCTCACATGCTAGCAAAGTAATGCTCAAAATTCTCCAAGCCAGGCTTCTACCGTATGTGAACTGTGAAATTGCAGATGTTCAAGCTGGATTTAGAAAAGGCAGAGGAACCAGAGATCAGATTGGTGACATACGCTGAATCATGGAAAAAGCAAGAGAGTTCCAGAAAAACATCTACTTCTGTTTTATTGATTACACCATAACCTTTGACTGTGTAGATCACAATAAACTGTAGAAAATTCTTAGAGATAGAAATACCAGACCACCTTACCTGCCTCCTGAGAAATCTGTATGCAGGTCAGGAAGCAACAGTTAGAACTTGACATGAAACGATGGGCTGGTTCCAAATCGGGAAAGGAGTATTGTCAAGGCTGCATATTGTCATCCTGCTTATTTAACTTATATGCAGAGTACATCAGGTGAAATGCTGGGCTGGATGAAGCACAAGCTGGAATCAAGATTGCCCGGAAAAATATCAATAACCTCAGATATGCAGATGACCCCACCTTTATGGCAGAAAGTGAAGAGGAACTAAAGAGCCTCTTGATGAAAATGAAAGAGTAGAGTGAGAAAGTTGGCTTAAAACTCAACATTCAGAAAACTAAGATCATAGAATCACTTCATGGCAAATAGGTGGACAAACAAAGGAAACAGTGAGAGACTTTATTTACTTGGGCTCCATAATCACTGCAGATGGTGACTGCAGCCATAAAAATAAAAGACACTTGCTCCTTGGAAGAAAAGCCATGACCAACCTGGACAGCATATTAAAAAGCAGAGACATTACTTTGCCAACATAGGTCCATAGCTTTGAAGCTATGGTTTTTCCAGTAGTCATGTATGGATGTGAGAGTTGGACTATAAAGACAGTTGAGCACTGAAGTTTGATGCTTTTGAACTATGATGTTGGAGAAGACTCTTGAGAGTCCCTTGGACTGCAAGGTGATCCAGCCAGTCAATCCTAAAGGAAATCAGTCCTGAATATTCATTGGAAGGACTAATGTTGAAGCTGAAGCTCCAATACTTGGCCACATGATGCAAAGAACTGACTCATTGGAAAAGACCCTGATGCTGGGAAAGATTGAAGCCAGGAGGAAAGGGGATGACAGGGGATGAGATGGTTGGATGTCATCACTGACTTGATGGATATCAGTTTGAGCAAGCTCTCAGAGTTGGTGATGGACAGGGAAGCCTGGTGTGTTGCAGTCCATGGGGTTGCAAAGAGACGAACATGACTGAGTGACTGAACTGAAGTGAAGTGAAATGAGAGTTTCATTACATAGTGCCTATCAATTTCAGAATATTCTGTCTTGCCATTCTGACATGTGGTGGGGGAATAACATCCCTTTGTACAGAATTTTTTCTTTAATCAGAGCTAATGTTTTAACACTAAGTCTTGGAAAATGTTAGGACATACACATTTGCTTTGCTTCTCAAAATAATAGTTCTATGTTTCATATTTTCACTTTTTGTTTTTAATGCTAATATAATTGTCATTCAACAGATTATTTTTAATGCAGTGATTCTCCATCTTAAGAAATAATCAAATACGTAGACAATGAAATATCTGTATATGTTCATCATAGCATGTATAACAATATAAAAAATCCTACATGTATTAGACTAGAAATAAATTCTAAGAGCCCATGTCAGAATATTATTGCACTATTAAAGATAATTTCAAATCTTTTTGTGATATGGAAAAATTCTTAGACTGCAATATTGTAGGTGAAAACCAGGGCTCCAAAGGGAATCTATTAATACAACATAACCTAAACCACCATAAAAAAGTATGTGCATAGAATAAAGTACTAGAAACTCTCCAATGATAATAGTAGTTTTTTTTGTTTGTTTTTTTGAGTGGTAAGAATTGTGAATGATCATCACTTTATTCTCAGTCCTTATTGGATTTTCAAATTGTAATTGAGTGGGTATGCATTTCATTTATAACCAGAAACAAACTACTTTTAAAAAATGACTATTGCTCTTGATGTAACTTTTTAAAAAGTAAATTAGTTTCTTTTCTACTACCATTCATATTCAACACCAGTCATTCCTGTGACTACCCACAATTTTAGTTCCTTCTGAATGTGGAAATGAGAGGCAATATCAAAGAAATCCATAATTATTGTTATTTCCGATAAGATCATTTCATACTTTAATGCTTCTTTAGCACTTTCAAAAAGCATGGGTCTTCATAAAGTCCAAGAAACGTGGTATGAATGATATACGAAAGGAAAGAAATGTGTTTAGTATTAAGAGAATAAGAATTCATGCTTTCCTGCCTGAGTTCCTTAACTAGTTTAGTTTACACTGTGAGTTTTATTTCAAGGCAGGAGTTTCTATTTTAAAATTCACATAAAATGTAAGAGATTTGAAGTTTGGGAAGAAAGTCAGTTACGAGAACAAAATGATACAAGATTGCATACAAGTAATTGAGTAAAAACTTTTATTGCTCCCTGCAAAAATACATTTTATGTTAATGTGGATGTGCTGTGAATGTCAATTTGATATTCCTCCATTGCTATGTTAGTTTCTTGATGCTGCTTGATAAACTGTCACAAGCTTAGTGACTTAACTCAACAGAAATTAATTTTCTCACAATCCTGAAGGCTGGAAGATTGAAATCTACTTGTCTTCAGGGCCATGCTCTTTCTGAAGGCTCTGGGAAGTATCCTACCTTTAGTTCAGTTGTTCAGTCATGTCTTATTCTTTGCAACTCTGTGCACTGCAGCACTCCAGGCTTCCCTGTCCATCGCCAGGTCCTGGAGCTTGCTCAAATTCATGTCCATTGAGTCAGTTATGCCATCCAATCATCTCATCCTCTGTCATCCCCTTCTCCTCCCGCCTTCAATCTTTCCCAGTATCAGGGTCTTTTCCAAGGAGTCAGTTCTTCATGACAAGTGGCCAAAGTATCAGAGCTTCAGCTTCAACATCAGTCTTTCTAATGAATATTTAGGGTTGATTTCCTTTAGGTTTGACTAGTTTGATCTCCTTCTGGCCAAGGGACTCTCAAGGATTCAAAAGCATCAATTCTTCAGCACTCAGCTTTATTTATTGTCCGACTCTCACATCCAAACATGACTACTGGAAAAATCACCACTTTGACTAAATGGACTTTTATCGGCAAAGTAATGTCTCTGCTTGTTAATATGCTGTCTAGGTTGGTCATAGCTTTTCTTCCAAGGAGCAAGCATCTTTTATTTTCACGGCTGCAGTCACCATCTGCAGTGATTTTGGAGCCCAAGAAAATACAGCCTCTCACTGCTTCCATTGTTTGTCCATCTATTTGCCATGAAGTGATGGTACTGGGTGCCATGATATTAGTTTTTTACTTGTTGAGTTTTAGGCCTACCTTGCCTCTCCCTAGTCTTTGGTGGTTGAGAGAAATTCCTGAGCAACCTTTGAGTTCCTGGCTTACAGCTTCATCACTCCAATTTTTGCCTCTTATATTCCCTCTCTGTGTCCAAAATTTCCCCTTCTAATACCCACTCTAATCTAGTATGTGTTCAGTCACTTAATCAAGTCAAACTCATTGTAGCCCCATGGACTATATGTAGCCCACCAGGCTCCTTCTGTCCATGAAATTTTCCAGGCAAGAATATTAGAGTCATCTTAAACTGATTACATCTGCAAAGACCGTATTGCCCAATAAGGGCACACTGATTGTATTAGTATCAGTAACTATGACTTCAACATTATCTTTCTGGGGACACAAATCAAAAAAGTATTCCCTCTCTTTTTTGTCCTTCTGTCCCTTCATTCCCCTTCCTTCATCCTTTCCTCCCTTTCTTCCACAATGAAACACTTTCTTCTCTTGCTGTCCTTGAATCTACAGTCTCCGCTCAAACTACTGCACAATTGCACTCATCTTACACACTAGTAAAGTAATGCTCAAAATTCTCGAAGCCAGGCTTCACCAATATGTAAACCATGAACTTCCAGATGTTCAAGCTGGTTTTAGAAAAGGCATAGGAACCAGAGATCAAATAGCCGACATCTGCTGAATCATCGAAAAAGCAAGAGAGTTCCAGAAAAACATCTATTTCTGCTTTATTTACTATGCCAAAGCCTTTGACTGTGTAGATCACAATGAACTGTGGAAAATTCTGAAAGAGATGGGAATACCAGACCACCTGACCTGCCTCTTGAGAAACCGGTGTGCAGGTCAGGAAGTAACAGTTAGAACTGGACATGGAACAACAGACTGGTTCCAAATAGGAAAAGGAGTACGTCAAGGCTGTATATTGTCACCGTGCTTATTTAACTTTTATGCAGAGTACATCATGAGAAACACTGGGCTGGAGGAAGCACAAGCTGGAATCAAGATTGCTGGGAGAAACATCAATAACTTCAGATATGCAGATGATACCACCCTTATGGCAGAAAGTGAAGAGGAACTAAAGAGCCTCTTGATGAAAGTGAAAGAGGAGAGTGAAAAAGTTACTTAAAGCTCAACATTCAGAAAACTAAGATCATGGCACATGGTCCCATTACTTCATGGCAGATAGATGGAGAAACAGTGGTAACAGTGGCTGACTTTATTTTTCTGGGCTCCAAAATCACTGCAGATGGTGATTGCAGCCATGAAATTAAAAGACGCTTACTCCTTGGAAGGAAAGTTATGATCAACCTAGAAAGCATATTCAAAAGCAGAGACATTACTTTGTCAACAGATGTTCATCTAGTCAAGGCTATGGTTTTTCCAGTGGTCATGTATGGATGTGAGAGTTGGACTATAAAGAAAGCTAAGTGCAGAAGAATTGATGCTTTTGAACTGTGGTGTTGGAGAAGACTCTTGAGAGTCCCTTGGACTGCAAGGAGATCCAACCAGTCCATCCTAAAGGAGATCAGTCCTAGGTGTTCATTGGATGGACTGATGTTGAAGCTGAAACTCCAATCCTTTGGCCACCTGATGCGAAGAGCTGACTCATTTGAAAAGATCCTGATGCTGGGAAAGATTGAGGGCAGGAGGAGAAGAGGACGACAGAGGATGAGATGGTTGGATGGCATCACCAACTCAATGGACTGGGGTTTGGGTGGACTCTGGGTATTGGTGATGGACAAGGAGGTCTGGCGTGCTGCAGCTCATGGGATTGCAAATGGTCAGACATGACTGAGCGACTGAACTGAACTGAACTGTAGTCTCCCAGCTTCACTTATACCTCAATAATTGCTTCCTATCAGTCTCTTGCTGGAGCCTCCTCAAAATTTGATGATCACTTTACCTGAGCCTACTCTTCCTGACCTTTAGAAACCTTAGATTCTCCCTAGATGATCTTATTCCATTTCCAGGCTCCAGTTAAGTATAGTTCAGTCACTCAGTCATGTCCAACTCTTGTCAACCCCATGGACTGCAGCACACCAGGCTTCCCTGTCCATCACCAACTCCGAGAGCTTGCTCAAACTGATGTCCATCAAGTCAGTGATGCCATCTAACCATCTCATCATCTGTCATCCCCTTCTCCTTCTGCCTTCAATCTTTCCCAGCATCAGGGGCTTTTCCAATGAGTCAGTTCTTCACATCAGGTGGCCAAATATTGGAGTTTCAGCTTCAGCATTAGCCCTTCCAATGAATATTCAGGTTTGATTTCCTTTAGGATTGACTGGCTGGATCACCTTGCAGTCCAATGGACTCTCAAGAGTCTTCTCAACACCATGGTTCAAAAGCATCAATTCTTCGGTGCTCAGCTTCCTTTACAGTCCAACTCTCACATCCATGCGTGACTACTGGAAAAACCATAGCTTTGACTAGATGGACCATTGTTGGCAAAGTAATGTCTCTACTTTTTAATATGCTGTCTAGTTTGGTCATAGCTTTTCTTCCAAGGAGCAAGCATCTTTCAATTTCATGGCTGCAGTCATCATCCTCAGTGATTATGGAGCCCAAGAAAATTAAGTCTGTCAGTCTTTCCATTGTTTTCCCATCTATTTGCCATGAAGGGATGGGATCATATGCCATGATCTTAGTTTTCTGAATGTTGAGTTTTAAGCCAACTTTTTCAACTCTCCTCTTTCACTTTCATCAAGAGACTCTTTAGTTCTTCTCCACTTTCTGCCAAAAGGGTGGTGTCATCTGAGGTTATTGGTATTTCTCCCCCAGTCTTGATTCCAGCGTGTGCTTCATTCAGCCCAGCACTTCACATGATGTACTCTGCATATAAGTTAAATAAGTGGGGTGACAATATACATCCATAACATACTCCTTTCCCAATTTGGAACCAGTCTGTTATTTCATATCCAGTTCTAACTGTTGCTTCTTGACCTGCCTACAGATTTCTCAGGAGGCAAATAAGGTGATCTGGTATTCTCATGTCTTGAAGAATTTTCCAGTGTTGTGATCCACACAGTCAAAGGCTTTGGCATAGTCAAACAGCAGAAGAAGATGCTTTTCTGGAACTCTCTTGCTTTTTCTTCGATCCAGCAGATGTTGGCAATTTGATCTCTGGTTCTATTGCCATCAGGTTCCAGGGTCCAAATACCATTATTAAACCTTGTATTTTAGAATTACTTGGAACTGGACTTCAAACCATTTAACTGTGCATTACTATGCACTCATTTCCTGGACAATGTTATTAATCTCAAGCTTTCAAACATTATCTATCAGCAAAAGATTCTCCGACTTGCCCATGTCCACTCTGTTTTCTGAGTTTCAATTTCTTTTCCATCTGCCCATCAAGCATCTCTCGTTAGTTTCTTATCTCAAAATGAGCATGTTCAAAATTCATCCTAGAGGAGGGCTCTACATCGCATTGCTGAGAAGTTTCCTCCTTTAATGTTTTCCATCTCAGGAATGGTTTTCACTCAGCTGCTGGCAGTAGGAATTGGTCTGACTTAGTTCAGACTTTAACCTAATTTTTCCTGGTTTGCTGCTAAGTCTTAGTGGAGAAGAAAAAACCCCAAGAAGCCTAAAATCTGGGGCCAGAGAACCAGGAGAGTGGAGAATCATGGGAGGGAAGGGAGCGTGTCTTAAGAAGAGATACGTCAGCTGTTTTAAATGGTACAACATTTCCTACAATGAAAAATAATTTTTTAAAATAGTTCCTTTAAAAGGAAAAATGTGAAATTTAGCTGGGCTTTTAATGGAGATATAATAAAATGGATTGAGTCATAAAGTGAAAGTGAAAGTTGCTCAGTCCTGTCTGACTCTTTGCAGCCCCATGGACTGTAGCCCACCAGGCTCCTCTGTCCATGGAATTCTCCAGACCAGAATACTGAAGTGTGTTGCCATGCCCTCCTCCAGGGGATCTTCCCAACCCAGGGATCCAACACAGGTCTCTCGCACTGCAGGAAGATTCTTTATCGTCTGTGCCACCAGGCAAGCCCCTGAGGCATAAATGGAGGGCAAAGAAGTGGAGAGGGATGATATCTTGGAGAAACTTGGCTTGAAGGCAAGTTGAAAGATAGGGTGATGGCTTTCTAAGAGGTGTAGGGTGCAGGGGTACATTTGTTGTTTATTCCTATTGGTTTTAATTTAGAAGCAAGAATATTTAAATGTTCATAGGAAAAGATCAGTAGAGCTCTCAGAGGTGGATAGAAGGAGGCAGGATACTTGATGGAACAAAAATCCTAAGAATGCCGATTGGGGTAGAATAAAAAAGTTTATGACAAGTTTGACCTCAGGGAGAAAGGTTTGCACTTCTGAGATTGAAACAAAAGACTCCTTCCCCTGAAATAGTTGCAGGTACAGATAAATCTGTGGATCAAATGATGGGAAGGGGAGAAAATTTCTGATGTCTTCTGTTTCTGTTGGGGATTGTAAAAGAAGGTCACCCACTGAAAGTGGTTGGTAAGGGGTGGGGCTTGATGTTTGCTGTGAGTGAAGAAGAAGGAAGATACTTTACTTAGATTTTGGAAGAGTAAACTGATCAGAGCAGCATGGTAGGGTATCTGGCAGCTGGGGGTCCAAACTGCAGCTGATAATCATGAATTCAGAGTAATTGCAACATGTACGTTTTTAAATATATTGGTGTGACCTAGATGCTCATATATCATGTGTGTGTTTTAAGGGGGTAGGAGAAATGGCCTTGCAGAGGTGGTATAATAGCCTTGACAACAGGTACTGTTTTGCCATAAGGCCAAAGATACCAGAAGAGTTGGGCCAGGGTACCAGCTTTGGATGGCAGTGACTCTTGCACACTCAGTGTGTGTTCACCACTTCAACTTGTTCTCCGCTTTCCCAGCTTGTTCACCTTCTTTCAAACGACACAGTTTTCTGTTTAAACTAATTTAACCTGAGTCCCATTATGTAACACCGAGAGGCTTTGCCTGTCTCTACTTCATTCCCTTATGGGCGGATTCATAATTAATTCTCACATGGCAATTTCAACCTTCCTCTTTTCCACATTCTTGCAATATAGATTGCCAAATGAGATCGATCATGTCTCTAACAGAATCAGTTTATGATGTAGATAAATCATTAACATGATTAAGAAATGTCATAGTTTCTTGGTTCTCCCCTAATTTTACAATCATTTGTCATTTTCAGCTTGGAACCATTTAATGAGATGAAAGGTAATAAAGATAAAATTTACAAGTGATAAATGAATACTAAGTTTAATTGTTTTCCTTAACATGTATCAGCAACTTCTAGAAAAATAATGTATGAAAAACTTACTGTCCATTGGCTCAGTTTACAGAAGTAAATATATAGTACTGTTAACTACAGAACAAATCACATCCTGCTAATTAGCCTGGTTTGTACAAAGAAAACACACAGTGCTTTTAACTGTAGCTATAATAGTTTAAAAATGGAGTGTGACTATGTAGCATTTCATCCCTTGAGTTTTTCCATACTACAGGACTAAAACATTTTCAAAAATGCACTTTAAAACGTTTAGTCGTCATAAAAACAAACTAAAAATCACTAACCTGGTCAGAGACAGATTTCTGGAAGTCTTTTGTGGAGGCCTAAAGAGTATTTCTATTTCTATTAGTCGTATAATCTTACTCTGTTCCTGAAATCGTTTCAGATATTTTTATGCTCCAATTATTTCTTTCCTGGGTACATTGCTAAAAGACTGTTAAGCAGAAATCATCCTTTACATATTCTCTTCTAGAGGCAACAGAGACCTGATTTCTGATCTTTTATAAGGCCATTGCCAAGCCAAGCCAGAAGTAGTCAGTGTGCCGCACCATTGCCACCAGTGACCTCAGTATCAAATGTTTGCGTCTACTACCTTAAGGACAACAAAATTATAGCCGTAATAACGGTAATGATGCTGCTTTTTATTAAGTATCCGGGAACCAAAAACTTTGCTTCCATTGTTTCATTAAATTCTACTTAACCCTCAAAGCGAAATTTTTTGGAATTCAAGGGCAAGAGAAGCCTGGTAGCACAACTCCTAAAGACTTCTGAGTAAGTGTTCATCATTCTAGTTCCATACCTGGGAGTTCTTGAAGCTGCTTGGACCAGGCTCTGTTAGCCTGGGGAGGCTGCTAGGAAATGATGAGACGTTCACTCAAGCCTGACTAAATATCACATATATAATTCCTGGGTAGATGAGGGGCATCTAGCTCAGGTAAAAAGGTTTTCAGCATGTCTCCAAGCAAGGCAATTCATAGGATGACCCCAATTTCATATATGGAAGGCTATACTTGTAAGATGGAGAAGGCAATGGCACCCCACTCCAGTACTCTTGCCTGGAAAATCCCATGGTCGGAGGAACCTGGTAGGCTGCAGACCATGGGGTTGCGAAGAGTTGGACACGACTGAGCGACTTCACTTTCACTTTTCCCTTTCATGCATTGGAGAAGGAAATGGCAACCCACTCCAGTGTTCTTGCCTGGAGAATCCCAGGGACGGGGGAGCCTGGTGGGCCGCCGTCTATGGGGTCGCACAGAGTCGGACACGACTGAAGCGACTTAGCAGCAGCAGCAGCATACTTGTAAGAAAACCCTGAACACTCAGCCTCCAGCAGCTGTGTTTCTTTACGTCCTCACTGCATTATCCACCCCATATATGCATCCTCCCCCCAGTTGGAGCGGCACGACTCTGTTTCCCATCCTACCTCCAGGGCGAAGATCTCCCTCTGCCTTGAATGCTGTTTATCTGCCAGGTATCTTCACCATACCACTAACTTCTGGATCTTTTAGATGAGGAGATTCTATTTGATGTGTCCAAGTGTTTTCTCTAATTGGATATTTTCATTAATCTGAGCCTACTCTTAGCATGTGTATACAGAATGGTTACACAGAATTATCCCTCTGTTCATTGATTAAAGAAAAAAAAACAACTGAAAGGCAACATGATTGAATCAACTGACACGGGCATCTAGCACTCAGACAGAGGTCTTGTGGTTTAAATTATATCATCCTATATGTCACCGTGACCTCTGTGTGACATGACGTTGGCTATGGGCACCTACTTTCTCACTGTTGAGGGATCATGAGCGAATCACTCTAAGTATACTTTGCAACTTAAAGTAACATTCATAGCCCAAAAGGAGTGGTTCTCAACCAGGGAAAATCTGGTCTCCTGGAGCACACTTGGCAATATTTTTAGGGAATATACTTTAGGGGGTGCTTCTGGAAACCAGTGGCTAAAAACCAGGAATGCTGCTAAATATCCTATAGTACACAAGTCAGTTTCTTCAAAGAATCATCTGATCTAAAATAACAATAATGCCACATTTGAGAAACCCTGCCCTAAAGTTTTTGGTGTTCTGTAAAAATACAATATTTTGAATATTTGTGAGGAGTACTATTTGTGAAGTAGATATGCTTTATCTCTGGTAGCTCCTCATCTCCGCATGTGGACAGCTCTGCTGGAAGTGCTGTTTTTTCCTCATTTACTGATTTCTCCAGGATGATAGGATGATGCTCACTTAACAGTATTTATGTTCATGTATTGGGTGTTTATTGTTTAGTATTTATTGTTACAAATATTTTTTAAAGTGACCATGACAAATATGTTTTTCAAACCTCTCTAAAACTGTAAGTGGGGAAAAAATTCTAATTCAGGAGTTTTTAGTTTACAATCTATGGATCGTCCTCTGTTCCAAACACATAACAATAATGGATAGCACATGAAAGAAAACAGCAACAATTCATTACTGTGTTTAAAATAAAATTAATACTTTTATAGATAAGAAATGAGAGGAATCCCACAGAGATAAATGGACTGTTTTCTTATTGCTACAGAGTGAAGCAGAATAGAAGAATTCTAGCTTTATAGAAAAAAAAGAAGATTAAAAAGGCTTCTGCCCCAATAATAATGAAGAAGAACCTAAAAAATGTGGGCAAAGGACTGGAATAAATATTTCTCCAAATAAGATATATGAGTGGCCAATAAGTGAATAAAAAGATGTTCACCATCATTAATCTTTAGGAAAACTCAAATTAAAACTGTAGTTAGATACCACCTCACATCCATTAGGATAGCTATTACAAAAATAAAAGCAAAATAACAAATATTGGCAAAGATATGGAGGGATTGCAGCCTTTGTGCATGAAGAATATGTAATGTGGAATGTAAAATTGAAAAGCAGAATGATAGGAGTGTAAGGTAGTACAGCCACTGTATAAAACAATAAGGTGACTTCTGAAAGAAATGAAACATAGAATTACCATATGATGCAGCAACTCTTCTGCTGGTTTTATAGCCTCCAAAATTGAAATCGGACTTAGGAGGTTGTAAATCCAAGTTCATAGCAGCATTATTCACAATAGTCAAAAGATGAAAGCAACTAAAGTGTCCATCAACAGACAAATGGACAAAATAAGCAAAATGTAGTATATACAATGGAATATTATTTTACCTTAAAAAGGAAGAAAATTCTAATATGTGCTTCAACATGGATGAATCTTGAATACTTGTAAGACTTGAATAAGACGGTCACGAAAGGACAAATATTATATGATTCCATTTGTATGTGTTATGTAGTCAAATTCATCAATGCAAAAAGTAGGATGAGGGATGCCTGGGGCAAGGGAAAGGAGGGAATGGGGAGTTATTGCCTAATGAGAACAGGGATATAGTTTGGAAAAGTGAAAAATCTCTGGTGATGAACGGTGGTGATGATTATACTACAATGTAAATATCTTTAATGCCACTGAACAGTACATATACAAATCATTAAAATAACACATTTTATGCTATGTGTTAATACACTTGCCATGCAAAAATGCTGCCAGTCCAAAGCTGGAAACAACCAAAATGTCTATCAACAATTGGTTGGATAAATAAATTATGGAAAATTCATATAATGGAATGCAACACAGCTATAATACAACAGCATGAATAGATTCAGACATAATACTGAGTTAAAGAAGCCAAAGAGTACATTATACTTTCATTTATGTTAAGTATAACTTCATGAAAAACTAGTCTATGGTCGTAGAAATCAGAATAAAGCTTACCTTTGTGGAGGACTTTGACTGAGAAGGGGCAGTAGGGGAATTCCTCAGGCTGGAAGTCAGCTGCCTCTTGCTCTGCATGGTAGTTGGCAGGGTGTCTACACGTGTGTGCTTTATTGTATATGTTATTCCTATGTATATTGTTTCCTAGTAGGGAAAAAACTCACCATGCAAGGCTGAACACCTAAGTCTGTCTCATTTTCTGAAAAGAGTTAGGTAACATTCCTTTAGTTTGAAAAAAGGTTGGAAAGATCTACATTTGACTTTGCCTGATACTATGGATTTGCTGGTATGAGAAGGTGGGAATGTAGCCAGTATACAAAGGTATAAGAGGAAACTGATGCTACTTGAGGCCAGTCTATTTCACTAACTCGGTGATATATAAGTGAAACTCCCAGTGTTAGTGGAGTGATTGCCCTGCAATATCTATCTATCTAACCATCCATCCATCCATCTCTCTCTCTCTATATATATAGATTGGTTTAGTCACTAGGTTGTGTCTGACTCTTTGCCACCCCAGGGACTATAGCCCGTCAGGCACCTCTGCCCCTGGAATATTCCAGATAAGGATACTGGAGTGCAGTGGCATTTTGTACTCTAGGGGAATCTTCTTCCCTACCCAGCGATCAAGCGCGCGTCTCTTGTGTCTCCTGCATCGGCAGGCAGAATCTCTACCACTAGTGTCACCTGGGAAGCCCCCCCTGACACACACATATACACACATATTCTTTTCATTTGTGATTTATCACAGGATACGGAATATAGTTCCCTCTGCTATACAGTAGGACCTTGCTGTTTATCCATTCTACATATAATAATTTGCATCTGGTAATCCTGAACTCCCAATCCATCCCTCTGTGCTGTCATCCATAAGGCTGTTCCCTGTATCTGAGTCTGTTTTGTAGATGTGTCATATCTTAGATTTCATATAAAAATAATATCATGTGGTATTTGTTTTTCTCTTTCTGACTTACTTAGTAAGATAATCTCTTTGCTGCTGTTTAGTCCCTAAGCCGTGTTGGACTCTTTGCAACCCCATGGACTGTAGCCTGCCAGGCTCCTCTGTCCATGGGGTTTTCCAGGCAAGAATACTGGAGTGGGTTGCCATTCTTTTCCCAGGGGGTCATTCCAACCCAGGGATCTAACTTGCATCTCCCATGTCTCCTATATTAGCAGGTGGATTCTTCACCATCTGAGCCACCAGGGAAGCCATCATTACCAACAGTAAAAAAAAAAAAGCTAGAGTCTAAAAAAGATAAACAGTCTCTCTCACCAAAAAGAGGTTTTTTTTTTGTTTTTTTTTTTCTAGATGTAATATGTATGACTTTACTGTTAAATATATCTTCTTTAAAATTTATTGTGTAAGTAAAACTTAAAAACACTTAAAATTTTCATTTCCAGAGATAGAAAACATATTAATTAGAATTTTAACTGACAGTGATTTTGGTTATCATTTTCTTCCAAGCAAATACAAAATGACTGCAAATTTACATGCTCAGTATATTCAGCCTTCTCTTTGTGTTCTTTATTTTCTTAAGCACAATTGTCTAGGGCAAAAATTTTGCTCACGTCTTCTCAATTCATAAAATCTTCCCTTAGCATTAACTATGGCAACGAATAAATCATTTACATATAATATCTGATTTACAAATGCCTTCAAACTTTTAATTTAAATTGGAATTTCATTAGGTAGTTGATTTCCGTTTTCAGATGGTGTCAACATATGGATCAAATAAAGAACATTTAGTGATTAGTGGAGCTATTAATAAGGTATTATTCACCACTCAGTGATTAGACACCGTCTTCTCAAGAATATGTTGGCACAAAACATTGTAGACTTCAAAAGGCTGTTTAGATTAAGAGATATTTCAAACTAGGAGCATTTGACGAGTTCACCCTTGTTGCAGAATTGGTTGTGACATGGTTCTGAATTTGCTACTAATAAGATAAGTAAACTGCATTGATGGGGGAGTCCAGAGACAGAAAGTCTACTTCTCAGGATTCATTCCTTTGTAAATAACAGAGAGCTAACTCAAAGAAGTTAAATCAAAACCAAAACCTGGGCTTCTCTGGTGGCTTGTGGTGAAGAATCTGCCTGCCAATGCAGAAGACCCAGGTTTGATCCCTGATCAGGAAGGATCCCACACGATGTGGGCCAGCTGGGTTGTACGCCATATCTATTGAGCCTGTACTCTAGGGTCCATGCTTCGCAATGGGAGAAGTCACTGTGAGGAGAAGCCCGCACACCACAACCAGAGAGTATAGTCCTTGCTCACCTTGCAGCAACGGAAGATCCAGTACAGCCTAAAATAAATAAATAATAATTTTTTAAAAATCCCCAAATCTATTTTCTGACAAAACTAAAAGAAATCCAGAGTTCCAGGAGCTCATATTATCTTCTCTCTCAATTTTTTTTTCTGATTTTCATGTCTATTGTTAAATTGAAGTATAGTTAATTGACAATGCCATGATAGTTTTAGGTGTACAGCAAAGCAATTCAGCTATCTATACGTATTTATCTATTCTTTTTCAGGTTCTCTTCCCTTACAGGTTATAGTCTATTTTACAGTTTAGGTATGATCAGAACAACTTTCATCTCTATGTCTCCTATAATGTGATGAGAAGAAAGCTTGATTATATTGGGCACATCCTATATTACACCTCTGCACAGGTAATTCAGAAGAATAACAGGCATGTGCTAGAAGAGTGAAATAGAATCATGTAGAAGGTAGACACACTCAGTTGTTTGTGTTCCTGAGTGGTTAGGGCCCTGCATCTGTCTCCTATGGGCTCCCCAGGTGCTACAGTGGTGGAGAATCCACCTATCAATGCAGGAGACACAAGAGACATGGGTTTGATCCCTGGGTTGGGGATTTCTATGGACAGAGGATTCTGGCAGGCTACAGTCCAGGGGGTCACAAAGAGCTGGACATGAGTGAGTATAAACACACACACACACCCACACATCTGTCTCCTGCAGGCTGACTACACAGATTTTACTAAAACCTTTGCTGTAGGCTACTTATAGACACCCCCCCCATCTTAATTTTTATGTTCTATATACAAACAAAGTGTTTTCTTTTTCTAAAACCGAAGCCTACTGCTCTCTTAGTCCTTACGGATCTATGTAGCGCTCTCACATACATCCCAAGTTCTCTAATTGGTAGAGAATATTATGAGAAGAGAATCACAGTTCTACCAAAGCCAGAATCTTAGCCTCATAGACCATGGAGGTTTTCAATTACACTGCCTTGAAAGTCTAGACAAATCATAAAAGGAAAGTAACAATGCCTTTTTTCTTAATATATTATCAGCATCCTGCTTCATTATGGAATGTATGTGGAGAGTAGCTAGAAATATCTTATAATTAATTTTTTATAGCATTTGCACGATACTTCAGAAACAAAATCAAATATTTGTCCTATATCTGGTATATACTGAAAATTTGTTGTTGCTCAGTTGCGGAGTCATGGCCCACTCTTCGTGATCCTATGGACTGCAGCACACCAGGCTTCCCTGTCCTTCACTATCTCCTGGAGTTTGCTCAGATTCATGCCAATTGAGTAGGTGACACTATCTAACCATGTCATTTTCTGCTGCCCTCTTCTCTTTCGTCTTCAATCTTTCCCAGAATCAGGGTCTTTTCCAATAAGCTGGAAAATTTATGGCAGGCTTTTTATAGAAGTTAATTATTTTTGTAACCAATGAAGTTCCAAGAGTCTAAAAATTTTAGTGGTAACTCAGATGATTATCAAATTTGAGTAGAAGATCATTTAAAAGTTGAAAAGTTTTATACATGCATATTTAATGAGAGAAAAGTAAAGTTATTACCATGAGTAAATACCTTTAGTTGCAGTGACTTTTTAAACAAAGGAAAGTTGCTGACATAATAAATTGTGGATTTGTATATGATCAAAGTATTTAGTCTGACTGTCTTAGCTGTATGACTTGGGCAAGCCATTTAACTTCTAGGGTCCTCATTTTCCCATGGGATACTTGGATTGTATCATCTTTGTGGATCTCTGGAGCTCTTAAATTCTAGTATCCTAAAAATGAGAGTGTCTCTTATTTAACCTGCCATTAGACAGGATTGGATTTAAATAGTTTTGATCAGATAGAGTATATCATGTTTAAAAACAAAAATGAAAAAGTGTGAAAAATGAGAAAAGCTTCTCCTGAACTTCTGGTAACTTTCATCATCTTGAGCTTGCACCCCAGTGGAAGGAACAACTATAGATTTAATAGTTCGCAGACAAATTTCATGCTTGCTAGCTCTGCCCCTCATCTTGGTATACAAAATTTTAAACTATATGATTTATGAACATAGTTTGAGTTCTCATGTGCAGCTGAAACCAAACTAATGTCTAGAGAAGTAACGGCATTCTTTATCTTTGAGAGTTTCAGCCAAGGTTTTTTCTTAACATTGTTTATGGTATAGAATTGAATCGTAAGTAGTGTACATACAACTGTGTTGTGTGTTGTGCTTAGTCTCTCAGTCATGGGTGGCTCTTTGTGACCCCATGGACTGTAGCCTGCCAGGCTCCTCTGTCCACGGGATTCCCCAGGCAAGAATACTGGAGAGGGTTGCACTTCCTTCTCCTGGGGATCTTCCAACACACACCTCTTGCGTTTCCGGCATGGCAGACTGATTCTTTACCACTGCATCACCTGGGAAGCCCGATATGTGGATACATACAGCTGACTCACTTTGTTGTACAGCAAAAACTAACACAACATTGGAAAGCAAGTTATACCTCAATTTTTTAAAAATGGGAACTGAACCAAACACAAAATTCAAGAGATTTCTCCTTTTCCAAAGGATTGATCAAATCTAGATTGACAGTTCCTAGGAATTCCCTGTAACAAAATGACCTCTTCTCTGTTCTCTTTTAAGATGAAGCCTCATTTCTCAAATGTTTCCATAGATTCATGTAAGGCAAACTCACAGCACAAGTAATAAAGGCAATTGATATGATTTAGCATTGTTGATGTCAATTTATCTCCAAATGGATAAAATAGGTCAGAAAAATCAAGTGAGAAAGAGAACTGCCATTATCAACTCATATTCTGGGCTCTGATTCTGGAATATTTTCTTTCTAAGGGATACTAAAGTCAAATGATAATTTACCCATTGAAATATTTCAGGACTAAAAGCTTTATAGAATAGTACCAACACTAATAATTTTTTTAGACTTTACCATATTTTTCTACAAAGTATTATGGACAATTGCTACACAGCTGGTTGATTTAAGACTGGCTCTGTACCTTCATGCAATTTCTCCAGGGGCAAATTACATACTAAGCCATAGTTCTAGGCAGGAAATTAACACAACATTTACATATTTTATGTATTAATACTCAGTAAATTTTGGAATGCATTTGAGGCACATTTGATACACTGTAAATGATTTGATTTTGTGATTACTTTCCATCATTTTAAATAATGCAAAGGACAAGTATTGAACTTTCTATACCTGCACTATTTGACAACATGAATATTTTTTTGTGGAGATCAGTCAGGAGAGCTGATCAGTCAGGTTGCAATGTGATTTTCAATAATTGTGCTACTTGTGTTAAATTTGCCTTTCAATTATTACTGCATTTAAAGATTTTTGATTTTCACAATGATATGAAAATAATCAGAATGCTATCCATAGTCTTTATAAAATTGCCACAAACTTTAAAAATCAGATAGGATTAATAATCCAAAGTGACATAAATGTAAAGAAATTTCGAGTATACTTTGTTAAATGATTACCACAGGTAATTAACACATCCATCACCTCACATAGTTGCCATCTTTCCTTCCACCATGGTTGATATTAGCACTATCCTAGGTTAAATCCTCAGAGAAGGCAATGGCACCCCACTCCAGTACTCTTGCCTGGAAACTCCCATGGACGGAGGAGCCTGGTGGGCTTCAGTCCATGGGGTCGCTAGGAGTCGGACACAACTGAGTGACTTCACTTTCACTTTTCACTTTCATGCATTGAAGAAGGAAATGGCAACCCACTCCAGTGTTCCTGCCTGGAGAATCCCAGGGACTGTGGAGCCTAGTGGGCTGCCGTCTATGGGGTTGCACAGAGCTGGACACAACTGAAGCGACTTAGCAGCAGCAGCAACAGGTTAAACCCGAATTATCTCCTGTTTTGGTCATTACAGAGACTTGCCCAACTGGTCCTCTTGCCTCTAATATCTACAAGATATCTTATTTATCTTTGCATCTCTTTGTAAACAACATCTAGTTTACATTATCCATTCTTTCATTCCCAGGATATTTATTGAGCACTTGTGGTGTGGCACACACAATTTTAGGTGCTTGTAGTTAAATAGCAAGCAGGTTATAGGGCTAAAAAGTCACATGGGAATTGGATAAATGTTTGTCATTCAGTTGTATTTGTCTGCTTTTGTGTAAGTCAGCCAGAACACTGTCTCTCCATAGGCCTGGCTCTGTGCAAGCTCTCCTTCTCTTTATCCTATATTTCACTTGCTATACTCCCTTATCAGTGATTCTGATTTAAAACTAGAATAACTATTGCTGATCTTGTAATTCAGAGAGATTTCTTAGAAATGGAATAAACTCCTGATCTAAAACTCTTCTAACAAAAGAAAATTCCACTGACCAAGGTGGAATATGATAATCATAAATTATAATGTGTATGTTCCAAAGAAGGCAAGGATTTTAATTTGTTTTGTTGACCTCCATATTCTGTGAATTTAAAATAGTGACTAGAATATAGTAATTGCTCAATAAAAAGCTGTTCACCCTATACCCCAATAGAAAATAAAAAGTTTAAATTAAAAATAAAAACATAAGGGCAAAAAGTTGTTCATCAATTAGTAGAATAATCATTTCATATCCAAGAAAAATTTTATCAATGAAATATTACTTAGAATGGTTTTCTGTCTGGAAATAATATTAGTCTTGGGAACAAAAACATACAACACAGAATGTAAAAGAAGCTGAAAAACTCAAGGTGATTTTACAATGAAAAAATTTCCAGGGATGGGAGGTGGACCACTTGGGCTCCAAGTGTTTTGCCATTAACTTGCAATAATATGACCTTTGACCATTTTAAACTTTGTGAACCTCAGTTCTCTCTTCTGTGAATTAGGGGTGTTAAAAGATATCTCTAAACTCTCTTACAGTGTGTTACATCTATAGGATAGTTTAAAAGGAATGTTATCTCACTGGAATTTCATAAAACCTTATTTGATTCACTTTTAGACTACTTCCATCAGTTGCTGGTCATTTTTTAAAAATATATTCTAAATGTATTAATGTCTCAGACTGGGATGATGACGGTGAATGGGCAGGCAGCAATACAAACAATGCTATCAACTTACAGGAAAAATTGTTTCCAACAGATGAGGCTTTATCAGAAATGAAATAAAAAGCTAGGAGATCGGAAAGTAGGAAACACAATAGGATGATGAATTTTTTATCTTTGTCTTCTCTGATGTCTTTGAATTTAGGTTGTGAATTGCAGGAAGAGGGTTAAATTGACATAGATTGATCCAGGAAGACTGAATTTCTTTCCTGAAAAATTTATCATAGAATTTCACGTTTCTGTGTGTATGTGTGCTCAGTCATGTTCAACTCTTTGGGACCCCATGGGCTGTACCCCACCAGGCTCCTTTGTCCATGGGATTTTCCAGGCAAGAATATTGGAACAGCTTGCCATTTCTTACTCTAGATCTTCCTGACCCAGGGATGGAATTTGCATCTCTTGTGTGTCCTGCATTGGCAGGCGGATTCTTTACCTCTGCCCCACCTGGGAAGCCCTTCATGTTTTTACCTGATATTAAATTTATATCAATATTTTTAATAGTGATATGCCTTAGATCTATTACTTATATTGGATTTAGATAGTTTCTAATAAATTCGCATAATTGGGTAAAACAATATATTTGATTAAATAAAATTGAAAGAAACTATCAATATCTATCATTGATCATTATTGATACTTTCTTTCTGTGCCAAGCCCTCTTGAAAATTAACAGTTAGGTAAAACATTATAACACATAACTCACTTTATCAAGGATTGCCATGGGACATGCTGCTCTTGTTATTTATCCAAAAATACAGCTTTCCAGGGTTTTCAGTGGGAACTAGAATTCTTGGACAAAAGCAAATACTAACCATAGAGTCTGAATCAGGCAGACAAGCAACTTAAACAGTGGGCAATTTTTTCAGATTGACCTTTCTTTTGCCCTCATCAAGAGTCAGTTACTGATGCCTGGCTTTTCCCAGGATTCATGACATGAAATCTTTATCTTAAGAAATATTTATTAAAATATAAAATATTTAATGTGTATTTTTATTATGTGATGCCTATAGAAAAGCACCAGGGATTTTGTTATATCTGCCCATAGTTTATCTAAATGTAAGTTTTTAGAGGACCTGATTCTGTAAACACATAAGAATATCACAATGACTTCTGTTTGGGCTAATTAACACTAGCCTAAAATTACTACTATACTTCGGACTAATTAATGAAAGGAGTGGAAGGACTTGTATAATCCTGCTAAGTCTTTTTAAAAAACTAAATAAATTTCACGCCAGTCATAATGGCTGCGATCCAAAAGTCTACAAGCAATAAATGCTGGAGAGGGTGTGGAGAAAAGGGAACTCTCTTACACTGTCAGTGGGAATGCAAACTAGTACAGCCACTATGGAGAACAGTGTGGAGATTCCTTAAAAAATTGGAAATAGTACTGCGTTATGACCCAGCAATCCCACTGCTAGGCATACACACTGAGGAAACCAGAATTGAAAGAGACATGTGTATCCCAATGTTCACCGCAGCAGTGTTTATAATAGCCAGGTCATGGAAGCAACCTAGATGTCCATCAGCAGATGAATGGACAAGAAAGCTGTGGTACATATACACAGTGGAGTATTAGCCATTAAAAAGAATATATTTGAATCAGTTCTAATGAGGTGGATGAAACTGAAGCCTATTATACAGAGTGAAGTAAGCCAGAAAGAAAAATACCAATACAGTATACCAATGCATATATATGGAATTTAGAAAGATGGTAATGACAACCCTGTATGTGAGACAGCAAGAGAGACACAGATGTATAGAACAGTCTTTTGGACTCTGTGGGAGAGAGAGAGGATGGGAGAGGGAGAGGGAGAGGGAGAGTGAGTGGGAGAGGGAGAGGGAGAGGGAGAGGGATGATTTGGGAGAATGGCATTGAAATATGTATAATATCATATAAGAAATGAATCACCAGTCCAGGTTTGATGCAGGATACAGGAAGCTTGGGGCTGGCAGTGGGATGACCCAGAGAGACGGTACGGGGAGGGAGGGGGGTTCAGGATGGGGGAACATTTGTACACCTGTGGCGGATTCATGTTGATGTATGGCAAAACCAATACAATATTGTAAAGTAATTAGCCTCCAATGAAAATAAATAAATATAAATTAAAAAATTAAAAAAAACTAAATGAAAAATTTATATACACAAAAGCTTGACCTCTTAGAAATTTCACAGCACTATTTTTTTTTTGAGAAAAACATGTAATTTGTAAGTAACATCTATAGTAAAAACTAATTTTAAAACACAAGTTTAAATAACTCAAAGTTCAGCATCTCATCATGAAGCTGTCTGCAGTGAATTTCCCAAACATCTCTGAATCTAGTCATTGGTGTCCAAATACTCGATTATGATGTAAGTATAAAGTACTAATATTGCATATTGATTTATTAAGACATCTCCCTGATTATAGACTCATGTCATTTTCAAGGAAATCATAGAGCACTATGTCACCAAAATTTATATTAATATTTTGTATTTTTTATTCATATTCTTCAACTCCAGTCCTCTTGCCACAAAATTACCTCATTTAATGCTAGTATTTTCTTCTCTGTTTATGCAGTTTCTCAAAGAATTCATCCAGTCCCAAGTCCTCAAATCTAACCTCTAAGCTAGTTATCACCAAATTCATTCAGTTATCAATCCCCTCAATTGATATTTATTGAATGTCTTCTGACCTGTGAGGGACTGTGCTGAATACAGTGGTGAGATTCTCTTTCCTCCTGGACTTTCTTTGCTCTTGTTTTCTTCATTCATTCTTTCATTCAACAAATATTTAATGGGCTGCTATTTTGTTTCAGGGAAAATACTAAGTGGAAGGAATGATAATTTCTCGGAAAAGAGAGACAGATGATTTCAAATTCATGAAGTAAGTGCTATTAAGATAAAGGATTTTTACACAGGAAGTTGTGGAAGATTGATGGGCATGGGTGCTCAAGAAAAGGTTCTGCATTCTCTAGGGTCTGGTGTAGGACATACTCAAGCCAGTTGTCATGGTTTGGGTTTCTCTAGACATTGACCCTGAGACAAGCATTCAAGTGCAAGTGTTTTATTTGGGACAGTTGGCAAGGAGCAGATAATTAAGACAGGGAGGAGAAGGAAGTTGATATAAAGTGTGTGTGACCAAACCAGGTACTATCATAGGCAGCCTAGACTCAGTCCCTCTCAGGAACTGTGAGGACAAATTGTGATGTGCAAGTTGGAGTGACTCACCTCCCTCCTCTCTCTCCTCCAGTGTGAGGAAGCTGGTTTTTATCCATTGACCTCCTGCACATCCTTGTTTGCTTCTGAGGACCCTGACTCTGTCATTTCCTTGTGCATGGTTGAATGTGCACCTCTGGATAAATAAAACTTTAGATCTGTAAGTGCAGATAAGCATTAAGCAGCCTTCACTGTGTGTAAATGAATGTTGCAGACATAGGCACAGGGTGGCGGCATCATCTCTTACGTTAGGTATTTGAACAGAAGGAGTTAACACAGGAAATTAAAGACTAACTTTTCGGAACTGCCAAAAGGACAAACAGGAAAAGGCGAGGAGATGTCAAATCTAGCAAATACAAGAAGCCACTTGGACCCCTAGGACTAGAGGAACACAGGGAAGATTGTCTGAGCCCGGGAGCCAGCGTTGTGTTGCAGACATTGGAACCACTGAGGGAACATGGCAGCTGCTGGAGATGTTGACTGAAGAGGAAGAGAACAGGATATTCTGATTTTGTCCCTGCTCCTGTTCTCCAGCATCTAGCCAGTACTTTCTATTGACCAAACCCACCTAAGAAGACGTAGTCAAAGAAGTGTGGCAGTGTGGCTGAGGGATCGAGCCCTGTAATACAGAGTAGAACAGAGAAGGGCAGGGGGCAGACCCGAGAGCCAGCAGGCAAGTAACCGGCAGAGGTTTCTTTAGGATGTTGCCTAAGCAGAGTTTTCAGGATTTCCCCCTCCTCATTTTATTTTGCACCATTTGCCTCCGACTCATCTCTATTGCTCTGAGGGCAGTCTCTTTCTTAATCCCCAAATAACCATGTATTCAGGTTGTTTTCCCCATCTACAACCTTCCTTTCTGCATTCTAACCATCTTTCGAAGTCCAGATTGTGTCCTTCCCCACACATTCCAACTAGCAACGATGATGGTCCCTTCTCTGATATGTGTGTGTGTGTGTGTGTGTGTGAGAGAGAGAGAGAGAGAGAGAGAGAGACTATTCCATGCTGCCGGCATTGGCTCCTATTTCTTTAATGTTTTACCTGGAATGTAGAGACCTGTAAAAATTAAGATGACAGTATACTGTTTGATGGGACTTCCAGGAGGCTCAGTGGTAAAGAGTCTGCCTGCAATGCAGGAGCTTCAGGAGACACAGGTTCGATCCCTGGGTTGGGAAGAACCCCTGGAGGAGGAAATGCAACCCACTCCAGTATCCTTTCCTGGAGAATCCCACAGACAGAGGAACCTGTCAGGCTACAATCTATAGAGTCTCAATGAGTCGGGCATGGCAAAAGTGACTTAGCAGCAGCAGCAGCATACTGTTTGTTAGGAAAGCAAAGAGAGCACCGCCGACCATTTTCTCCTGGAAACAAGGATCATCTAGGCTGATATGACAGTTTCTGTCTCATCATGGAACTGTAACCCTAATCCTAAGTATATTACTTCTGTTTTGTGATCCAAGTTAGCTGCTTTGGACCTAAATATTGTGCTTCCATTCTGGTTAGTGGGATGTAGACTGGGGGAAAGAAGATCTGTCAGATCCCTTCAAGGCTGTTATACATCAGATTCACCTACTGCCACATAGTTACCTGGTCATACCTGGATTCCAGAGAATCTGGAATATTCCTTATTGCACATAGTCCAGTTATGTTTTGGTGGATCCTTTAAGAAGCAATGCCAAGATGGGCTGAGCCATGCAGAAGCTTGGGGAATGCCCACCACGAAGGCTAAAGAAGAGAGAGGGATGGAGAGGGCAGGGAAAGTTTTCAGTCAGGATTGGTGTAGGCCTGTCATCTATGAAAGGGAAGGCACTGGATACAGAGGGCTCAGCCAGAGACCTCTGCAAAGACTTCCAGGCAAAGAGGTGCTATGTTGGGCAGGAACTGCCTAGCTTCAGTGCCCCCACCATGCTAGCTCCTCATAGCTGGCTGCCTCAGGAATGGAGACATGCGGGCACATCGCCATGTGGTTATGACAGATAACCTGCTTCTATTGCTGTAGAATCTTCACAGGACCTTCCCCACACTTCTTTCCTACTCTGTTGGCCTCCAGTGCGTTATTACCTACACTGGGGCCTAGTATTATATACATTGATTCTGAGTAATTTTCTCACCTTAACTATCACTCGGTAGATTTCTCACTTTTCTTCATGATCTGAGCAAAGTCACACCTACTCACATGACGACTTTTAGAAACAACAAAATTATGACTTCCAATGTTTCGTCGAAACCTAATAAACATTTTCTAAGAGATGAGGTTTTGTCAGTTTTTAATGGACTTTACTGGGGATTCCCAGATGGAGCTAGTGGTAAAGAAGCTGCCTGCCCATGCAGGAGACATAAGAGACGTGGGTTCAATCCCTGGGTCGGGAAGATCCTGTGGAGGAGGGCAAGGCAACCCACTCCAGTATTCTTGCCTGGAGAATCCCATGGACAGAGGAGCCTGGTGGGCTACAGTCCATAGGGTCATGACCGAAGTGGCTCAGCACACACGCAGTGTGACAGATGAGGAATAATTTACCTCAATTGACCAAAACATGGAGGCATGATCAGGCAGGTCCCAGGTCTCCTAACTTTCCAGTGTAGCCTGTGCTCTGCTTGGCCTCTGCACTTCTAAAGAGGCGCCTTTTGTATAAGTTTCTTTAAATGTTGAACTTATCACTTTATTTTTATTTGGCCACAGCACATGGCATGGGGGATCTTATTTCCCTGACCAGGAATTGAACCCGCACCCCCTGCATTGGAAGCATAGAGTCTTAACCACTGAACCACCAGGGACGTCCCTGTGTAGGTTTTTATCACCAAACTTTTCTAACTGGAGAGGGAAATTGCAACCCAGTCCAGTATTCTTGCCTGGAGAATTCTATGGACAGAGGAGCCTGGCAGGTTACACTCCATGGGGTCTCAGAGTCAGACACGACTGAACAACTAACACCCACACTTGCTAACTAATAAATTCTGTTTGGAGGTCCTATCCTACAAAAGAAACTGAAAAGAAACAAAATGATTTGGGATTTGAAAGGTCAGGCCAAAGAGGCTATTTTCCTGGAAAATGAGAGGCTTTGTTATACCCATTAAGCATCATAATTGGGGACTGATGGTCATAATGCCTTGTGCTCTGGTGAACCTAATCAACAGAATCTGTAAAATATTAGTCCATTCACTGTTTACCCTAGGAGGTGCTTTTGGAGAAACGCTAGGCTTTCATATTAATTGGAACAAATTGCACATAATGAGTTTCTCTAAATGGTCTGATGCCCAATACAGTCAAATCTTCGCAGTCCACATTGGGAGCATCACTCTCTTGGGTATAAAGATACAAACAGCTTCGTCTTCTCCAAGTTGTCCAGCTGAGGTGTACGAGGATTGCCGTATGCATCACAAGTGATAGGAGTTTGCTACTTTTTCTCCCATTATTGTTAAACAGAAAATAAACCACAAGGCTAAACACTTGGCCCAGGATTACTTACATCTTCATTTTCTCACCTTTGAGAATTGAGGTGCATTTTCAACAAGTTTACAGCCTCATAAGACGTTAACACAGCCCGTTGGTTGCAGTCATGTTCCTCCAGGTGCAATGCTCTCAGACCACTAATAGTGCATTAAATCTCTCTCTGGTCCTGCCAGCCTCCATGATCAAGGCTATTGCAGGGGAGCTATTTGAAGAGGTGGCACTGATTCTCAGTGTCAATAACAAGGAGACAAGGCTGAGGGCTGCGTTCAATACTGACACCGTGCCTCGTTTTGCAACAAAAGCCTACAACTTTTTTCTGTTTTGGACCCTGATGTCTTGTAATTAGAGAAGGATCTTCAAAAAGGTAAGGTAACTGGTCCAATTAGGTAACAATCAGTACATTATATAAACTCCAGCAACAAGATAAAAAACAATTGGATCAGGGATGTGCTGCTTTGTTCTGACTTTTCTGCTCTATTTCCCAATTACACTTAGAAAAAAGTGCCCAGGTTATTATAGTATCTTTTATCAATAGCAAGAGTTTAACTGCAAGTTATAGAATATTCAGAAAGAGTGATTCAGTCCATAAGAACATTATTACCTTATATAGTAGGAAGTTTGGAAATAGGGGATACAAGATTTATATAGGGTTTCAATGACATCATCAAGACTTAAGGATCTTTCTATTTTTCCAATACTATGCTAATGGTCATTATTGTTGGTCAGTTACCATGTTGATTGGTTATTAATTTAGACAAACACAAATCCCTGATTCACAGTGGATTAAATGCCAGCTTATAACTTTGTGAAAAAAAATGAAGCTAACATTTTATGATCTTATCCTAGGGAAGGAAGAAACTCTTTAAGAAGTCACACAAATTTTTGAAAATCATAAAAATATTAATATAACTGCATTAAAATTAAAATATTCTATATTCAACATCTTGTAATAACCTGTAATGGAAAAAATCTGAAAAATGTATATGTACATAACTGAATTATTTGCTGTACACATGAAACTAACACAATACTGTAAATCAACTACACTTCAATAAGAAAAATTAAAGTATTCTGCTAGTACAATTATTTTAAAGCTATATGCTACAAACTAAAAATTATTTATAATATGAATAGCTAACATAGGAATAAATTCATATATATATATTAAGTATAATGCCTGTGAGCTAGTAAGAAAAATACAAACTGTACAATAGGAAATGAATAAAAGATATGATCAGGCATTTTAAAGCAGAGGCCAAAAAATGGTGCTTAATCATACAAAAAGATATTCAACTTATTTAGTTATTAGATAATTTAGTAATTAAAACTATAGCTGCTATGATATTAATATTTTGTTCCCCCTCAAATTCCTATGTTGGAGCCAAAACTCCCAATGTGAGAGTATTTAGAGAAGAAAGCTTTGGGAGGTAACTAAGGTTAAGTTATCTTATGAGAATGGGCTTTCATGATGGCATTAGTGGTCTTCTAAGAGGAGGAAGAGAGAGAGAGATTCTTTCTCTTGCCGTGTGAGTACATGGTGAGAAGTCGGCCATTGCTAAACCAGGTAGAGCTCTTATCAGAACCTGACTGTGCCAGCACTCTGATCTCTAGACTTCAGGACTGTGAGAAAATAAATTTCTGTTTTAAGCAGCTGTTGAGCTATACCCCACAGGCCTAAAAGTCCTGTACTTGCCCAGCTTCAATACTGAAGAAGGGCTCAGAGTTAGCAACAGAGACATCAGTGGTTAAATGGACAGGGTGATCTTATGCATCTGAATCAAGGTCTTGGAGGGACATCTCACAATGGGCAGCAGATGGCAGGCAGGACATGGTGGGTGTTGGCTCATCGGTTACCAGGGAAACCAGCAGAAGGCCCCACCCCTTATGGCTCCTTTGATAAGCAGAATGGAGCATCTTGATCTAAAGTTAGAACAGTCACTAACTAGGGAGGAGACAAGCATATAGGAAGGTCAGTCATGTGAGTAGGATGTAGGTGAAGCAGGCACTCCTATGGGGGATGTACAGAAAGGAAAAAAAAACAGCCACCTTGAGTGGCCTGACAAGAGAGCTGCCAAGTGTATGGTAATGTATTACAGCAGCTCAAGTTAGCCAAGGATAAAGTATACATCAGATTGGCAGTTTTCAAAAATCAGATCATATCATGTGTGTTAGCCAATTTGTAGACTGAAAGAACTCTCATCTGCTTCTAGTTTTGGGAAAACAGTGTGGTATCTCTAAGAAAAACTGCACATGCAAATATCCTACATTTTACTCATAGAAACAAATCTATCCAAGGAAACACTTCCAAATGTGCACTAAGAGACAACCACACAAATATATAAAATAGCACTGTCAACAGTGGCCAAAAAAACTAGAAAGAGCCTGAATTTTTCTCAACAGCAAAACTGGTAAACATATTGTGATACATTGATACATAAGAACAACATACTGCAGTGAAAATAAAGTATAACTGATCAGTCAACAGAATGAATATCAAAAAAGATAATATGAAATTTTACAATTCTTACAAAGAATTCTTACAATAAAAAACAGGGGAAACATAGTTTTATTTTAGTCACCATCGTGGAGGCAAAATTTACAATGTTGCATATATTTTAAGTGTAAAATCTCATAGGTATTGTCATATGCATACATCTATGAATCATCACCACAGTGAAGCCAGAGAACATATTCATCACTCTCCAAAATTTCCTTCGGTCCCTTTGTAATTCCTCCTTCTCACCTCCTTCTGTGCCACGTCCCCACATTCCTGTCACCAGGGATCTGCTTTGTATTTCTATCTACTAGCTTGCCTTTTCATACAAATGAAATAACACGGTGTGACTAATTTTTATGTCTATTTTCTTTCACTTGGAATAATTATTTTGAAATGATTGTGCAGTTGTGTCTGACTCTTTGTGAACCCATGGGCTATAGCCCGCCAGGCTCCTCTGTCCATGGAATTCTCCAGGCAAGAATGCTAATGTAGATAGCCATTCCATTCTCCAGGAGATTTTCCCAACCCAGGGATTGAATTTACACCTCTTGTGTCTCCTCCACATATATATACACACACATAATCATATATATATATATATATATATTCAGTTCACTTAAGTCGCTCAGTTGTGTCCAACTCTTTGCAAACCCATGGACTGCAGCATGCCAGGACTTCAACACAACATCCATGTTGTTTATTCCTATTTTGCTAACTAGTATTCCATTATAAGGATACACCACAATTTATTTTATTCATTTACCTGTTAACTGCCATTTTGATTGTTCCAGGATTTGATCATTGCAAATAAAGTTGCTCTGAAAATTTCTGTAAAGTATTTGTAAGCACATGTATTCCCTTTTGAAGGCCTGGTGTGCTGCAATTCATGGGGTAGCAAAGAGTCAGACACGACTGAGCAACTGAAATGAACTGAACTGAAAGTAGCTGAATATATGCTAGGTATATGCTTAACGATTAAAGAAACTTCCAAATTATTTTCCAAAAAAGATTGTACCATTTTATATTTCTCCCTGGAGTAGGAAATGGCAACCCACTCCAGTATTCTTGCCTGGAAAATTCCACAGATAGAAGAGCCTGGCGGGCTGGAGTCCATAGGGTCGCAAAGAGTCAGACACAACTGAGTGCCTGAGCACACACACATTTTATTAATGTATTTCTATCAGAAGAATATGAGCATTCTAGTTTTTCACATCTCCCCAAAATCTGCTGTAAATAGCTGTTGATGTTGTTGGAAATGGCGGGATTTCATTTCCTTTATGGTTAAATAATATTATATATATATATATATACACATATATATACACACACATATATGCAGATGATACCACTCTAATGGTAGAAAGTGAAGAGGAACTAAAAAGCCTCTAGATGAGGGTGAAGGAGGAGAGTGAAAGAAGTGGCTTAAGACTAAATATTAAAAATACTACGATCATGGCATCCGGCTCCATTACTGCATGGCAAATAGAAGAGGAAAAGGCAGAAGCAGTGACAAATTTCCTCTTCTTGGGCTCCAAAACCACTGAGGATGGTGACTGCAGCCATGGAATCAGAAGACACCACAGCTGCTTCTTGGCAGGAAAGTGATGACAAACCTAGACAGAGATTTGAAAAGCAGAGCCATTACTCTGCTGACAAAGGTCCATATAGTCTGTGCTATGGTCTTCCCAGTGGTCAGGTATGGTTGTGAACACTAGACTATAAAAAAAAAAAAAAAAAGGCAGAATGCCCAAGAATTGATATCTTTGAACTAGGATGCTGGAGAAGACTCCAGATGGGGAAACAGTGGAAACAGTGACAGATTTTATTTATTTGAGCTCCAAAATCACTGCAGATGGTGACTGCAGCCATGAAATTCATAGACACTTATTCCTTGGAAGGAAAGTTGTGACCAACCTAGACAGCTTATTAAAAAGCAGAGACATTACTTTGCCAACAAAGGTCCATTTAGTCAGAGCGGTGGTTTTTCCAGCAGTCATGTATGGATATGAGAGGTGGTCTATAAAGAAAGCTGAGTGCAGAAGAATTGCTGCTTTTGAACTGTGGTGATGGAGAAGACTCTTGAGAGTCCCTTGGACAGCAAGGAGATCCAACCAGTCCATTTTAAAGGAAATCAGTCCTGAATAGTCATTGGAAGGACTGATGCTGAAGCAGAAATTCCAATACTTTGGCCACCTAAGTGAAGAACTGACTCATTTGGAAAGACCCTGATGCTGGGAAAGATTGAGGGCAGGAGGAAAAGGGGTTAGGAAAGAGGAAAGAGGATGAGATGGCTGGGTGGCAGCACCAACTCAATAGACATGTGTTTGAGTAAACTCCAGGAGCTGGTGATGGACAGGGAAGCCTGGTGTGCTGCAGTCTGTGGGGTCACAAAAAGTTGGACACAACTGATATTCAGTTCAGTTAGGTCACTTCTGGCTCAGAGGTTAAAGCGTCTGCCTGGAATGCCGGAGACCCGGGTTCGATCCCTGGGTCGGAAAGATCCCCTGGAGAAGGAAATGGCAACCCACTCCAGTACTCTTGCCTGGAGAATCCCATGGAGGGAGGAGCCTGGTAGGCTATAGTCCATGAGGTCGCAAAGAGTCGGACATGACTGAGCGACTTTCACATGTGTATATATATATGGGGAGACATAAGAGGTGTGAATTTAATCCCTGGGTTGGGAAGATCTCCTGGAGAATGGAATGGCTATCTACACTATCATTCTTTCCTGGAGAATCCCACGGACAGAGGAGGCTGGAGGGCTACAGCCAATGGGTTTGCAAAGGGTCAGACACAACTGCAGTGACTGAGCATGCATGCATGTCTTTTTAATCCTTTCATGCATTGGTAAACATGCAGATTTCTTCCATATCTTAGCTATTGTAAACAATGCAGCAATGAACAGAGAGATGCATTTATCTTTTTTAATTAATGTTTTTCTTCAGGGATAGAACTGTCAGATCATATGGTAGTTTATTTTATTGTAGTTTTAATTTGCATTACCTAATTTTTATAGTGACTGATGATATTGAGTATTTTTTCATATGATTAGTTGCCATCTGTATACCTTTTCTGGTGAAATATCTGTTTGAATCTTTTGCTCACTTTTGAGTTGGGTGTTTTTTTTCCTCTTATTGTTGAGTTATAAGAGTTCTTTACATATTTTGGATACAAGTTCTTTATCAGATATAAATTTAGTAAATATTTTTTCCTCACCTGTAGGCTTGTCTTTTTATTTTTTTGACTATCTTTTAAGGAGTTGAAGGTTTTAATTTTGATAAAGCCCAATTTATCAATTAGTTGTCATGGATGATGCTTTTGGTATTATATGTGAGAAGCCTTTGTCAAACTTCAGGTCACAAAGACGTCCTCTTATGTTTTATTCTTTAAGTTTTATAGTTTTACTGTTAGGTTTATGAACCATTTTAGACTTTTTAATATGATATGTGGTATGAATCCAAGCCATTTCTTTTGGCATCTGGACATCCAATTGTTACAGCACTATTTTTTGAAAAGATTGCCCTTTTTCCACTAAATTACTTTTGCTGCTGTTGTTCAGTTGCTCAGTCATGTCTGACTCTTTGTGACCCCATGGACTGCAGCACACCAGACTTCCCTGTCCTTCAATATCTCCCGGAGCTTGCTCAAACTCATGCCCATTGAGTTGGTGATGCCATCCAACCATCTTGTCCTCTGTCATCCTCTTCTTCTCCTGCCCTCAATTTTTCCCAATATCATCTTTTTGCAGTGAGTAGGCTCTTCGCATTAGGTGGCCAAAGTATTGGAGCTTCAGCATCAGCATCAATCCTTCCAATGAATATTCAGGATTGATTTCCTTTAGGATGGACTGGTTGTATCTCCTTGCAGTCCAAGGGATTCTCAAGAGTCTTCTCCAGCACCACAGTTCAAAGCATCAGTTCTTCAGTGCTCAGTCTTCTTTATGGTCCAACTCTCACATCCATATAGGACTACTGGAATCTTTGTCAAAAAAATTGGTCCTCCCTACTTATATGGGTTTATTTCAGGATTGTCCAATTGGTATACTATTTCTTAGCCTCAAGCTCACCCTTATATACTCTGCTGTGTGATGCTGGGGCCAAGACTACAAATATTTCTGCTTTGCTGACTTCCTGTCTGTTAGGCTGACATTAGAGGGCACAAGATGGAGACTGGGAGGCCAAAGGGAAAAATAGAAGCTTACTGTTATGTACTCTTTTCTTGTCAGCATCTCTAGAAAATAGTTCTTTCTCCAGGTAATATATTCCATTTTATTTTTCCTCTCACACTTTCAGACTAGTCTCAGAGTTTCCAGCACTTAGGCAGTGCCTCCTTCTTCAATATCTAAATCCAGCTCTCCTCCCAATCACTTAAGTTCTGATAACTTAAACACTTTTCTTTGTTCCTCTAAGACCTGGGGCTGGAGGCTGCTTTTTCTGTTTTCTCTCACTGTTACCCGACTGTTCCCATGTTGCTTGTAGTCTTCCAGTATCTTCCAGTTAACCAATTCTCTGTATCAAATGCACTATCTTTATTCTTTTTCCTGTTTATTTATTTATTTTACTTTATAATATTGTATTGGTTTTGCCATACACTGACTTGATTCTGCCACAGGTGTACATGTGTCCCCCATCCTGAACCCCCCTCCCTCCTCCTTCCGTATCCAATCCCTCAGGGTCATCCCAGTGCACCAGCCCTGAGCACCCTGCCTCATGGACCAAACCTGGACTGGTGATTTGTTTCACATATGATAATTTACATGTTTCAGTGCCATTCTCCCATATCATCCCACCCTGGCCTTCTCCCACAGAATCCAAAAGATTGTTCTATACACTTGTGTCTCTTTTGCTGCCTCGCATACAGGGTTATCATTACCATTTTTCTAAATTCCATATATATGTGTTAGTATACTGTATTGGTGTTTTTCTTTCTGGCTTACTTCACTCTGTAAAATAGGCTCCAGTTTCATCCACCTCATTAGAACTGATTCAAATGTATTCTTTTTAATGGCTGAGTAATACTCCATTGTGTATATGTACCACAGCTTTCTTATCCATTCATCTGCTGATGGACATCTAGGTTGCTTCCATGTCCTGGTTATTATAAATAGTGCTGCAATGAACATTGGGGTATATATGTCTCTTTCAATTCTGGTTTCCTCGGTGTGTATACCCAGCAGTGGGATTGCTGGGTCATATGGCAGTTCTATTTCCAGGTTTTTAAGGAATCTCCACACTGTTCTCCATAGTGGCTGTACTAGTTTGCCTTCCCACCAACAGCGTAAGAGGGTTTCCTTTTCTCCACACCCTCTCCAGCACTTATTGCTTGTAGACTTTTGCATAGCAGCCATTCTGACTGGCGTGAAATGGTACCTCATTGTGGTTTTGATTTACATTTCTCTGGTAATGAGTGATGTTGAGCATCTTTTCATGTGTTTGTTAGCCATCTGTATGTCTTCTTTGGAGAAATGTCTGTTTAGTTCTTTGGCCCACTTTTTGATTGGGTCTTTTATTTTTCTGGAAATGAGCTGCAGGAGTTGCTTGTATATTTTTGAGATTAATTCTTTGTCCATTGCTTCATTTGCTATTATTTTCCCCCATTCTGAAGGCTATCTTTTCACCTTGCTTATAGTTTCCTTTGTTGTGCAGGAGCTTTTAATTTTAATTAGGTCCCATTTGTTTATTTTTGCTTTTATTTCCAATATTCTGGAAGGTGGGTCATAGAAGATCCTGCTGTGGTTTATGTTGGAGAGTGTTTTGTCTATGTTTTCCTCTAGGAGTTTAATAGTTTTTGGTCTTACATTTAGATCTTTAATCCATCTTGAGTTTATTTTTGTGTATGGTGTTAGAAAATGTTCTAGTTTCCTTCTTTTACAAGTGGTTGATCAGTTTTCCAGGCACCATTTGTTAAAGAGATTGTCTTTTCTCCATTGTATATTCTTGCCTCTATGTCAAAGATAAAGTGTCAATAAATGTGTGGATTTATCTCTGGGCTTTTTATATTGTTCCACTGATCTATATTTCTGTCTTTGTTACAATACCATACTGTCTTGATGACTGTGGCTTTGTAGTAGAGCCTGAAGTCAAGCAGGTTGATTCCTCCAGTTCCATTCTTCTTTCTCAAGATTGCTTTGGCTATTTGAGTTTTTTTTTGTATTTCCATACAAATTGTGAAATTATTTGTTCTAGTTCTCTGAAAAATACCGTTGGTAGCTTGATAGGGATTACATTGAATATATAGATTGCTTTGGGTAGTATGCTCATTTTCACTATATTGATTCTTCTGATTCATGAACACAGTATATTTCTCCATCTATTTGTGTCCTCTTTGATTTCTTTCACCATTGTTTTTATAGTTTTCTATATATAGGTCTTTTGTTTCTTTAGGTAGATATATTCCTAAGTATTTTATTCTTTTCATTCCAGTGGTGAATGGAATTGTTTCCTTAATTTCTCTTTCTGTTTTCTCATTGTTAGTGTATAGGAATGCAAGGGATTTCTGTGTGTTGATTTTATATCCTGCTGCTGCTGCTGCTAAGTTGCTTCAGTTGTGTCTGACTCTGTGCAACCCCATAGACGGCAGCTCACCAGGCTCCCATGCCTGGGATTCTCCAGGCAAGAACACTGGAATGGGTTACCATTTCCTTTGTATCCTGAAACTTTACTATATTCATTGATTAGCTCTAGTAATTTTCTGATGGAATCTTTAGGGTTTTCTATGTAGAGGATCATGTCATCTGCAAGCAGTGAGAGATTTACTTCTTCTTTTCCAAGCAGGATTTCTTTTATTTATTTTTCTGCCCTTATTGCTGTGGCCAAATTTTCCAAAACTCTGTTGAATAGTAGTGGTGAGAGTGGGCACCCTTGTCTTGTTCCTGACTTTAGGGGAAATGCTTTCAATTTTTCACCATTGAGAATAATGTTTGCTGATGGTTTGTCATATATAGCTTTCATTACATTGAGGTATGTTTCTTCTATTCCTGCTTTCTGGAGGGTTTTTTTTTTTATCATAAATGGATGTTGAATTTTGTCAAAGGCTTTCTATGCATCTATTTAGAAAATCATATGGTTTAAGAGACTATTATCAGCTGCTGCTGCTAAGTCACTTCAGTCGTGTCCAACTCTGTGTGACCCCATAGACGGCAGCCCACCAGGCTCCCCTGTCCCTGGGATTCTCCAGGCAAGAACACCGGAGTGGGTTGCCATTTCCTTCTCCAATGCATGAAAGTGAAAAGTGAAAGTGAAGTCGCTCAGTTGTGTCCGACTCTGTGCGAAACCATACAGAGCAGCCCACCAGGCTCCTCCATCCATGGGATTTTCCAGGCAAGAGTACTGGAGTGGAGTGCCATTTCCTTCTTTGCTATTATCAGCAACTATATGCAAATAAAATGGAAAACTTGGAAGAAATGGACAAATTCTTAGAAATGTACAACTTTCCAAAATTGAACCAGGAAGAAATAGAAAATCTTAACAGACCCATCACAAGCATGGAAATTGAAACTGTAATCAGAAATCTTTCAACAAACAAAAGCCCAGGACCAAACAGCTTCGTAGCTGAATTCTACCAAAAATTTAGACAAGAACTAATGCCTATCCTACTCAAACTCTTTCAGAAAATTGCAGAGGAAGGTAAACTTCCAAACTCATTCTATGAGGCACCATCACCCTAAAACCTAAACCTGACAAATATGCCACAAAAAAGAAAACTACAGGCCAATATCACTGATGAACATACATGCAAAAATCCTTAAAAAAAATTATAGCAAAGAGAATCCATCAACATATTAAAAAGATCATACATCATGACCAAGTGGGCTTTATCCTAGCGATGCAAGGATTCTTCAATATCCACAAATCAATCAATGTAATGCACCACATTAACAAATTGAAAAACAAATGCACTATCTTTAAAATAGTTGGAGTGGTTTTGGTTTTGCTGACTTGACTCAGTGTTTCATTCACATTCATTTTATTTTTCTGGAAAATATGACAGTTTGAAAGGGGAAAAGATATCTGAAGTCCACCACACAACTTTTCTTACTTTGTTTTTTTTAATCAGGTGATTTGTTATAATAAAAGCAAGTCTTAGGCTAAATTCCACTACACACTCCAACTCCCTTTTTGACCAGCAGGAAAAAAAAGCGTCACCAGTTTTGTAAGTCAGTGAATGGTGATTGCAGCCATGAAATTAAAAGATGCTTACTCCTTGGAAGGAAAGTTATGACCAACTTAGATAACATATTAAAAAGCAGAGACATTACTTTGCCAACAAAGGTCCATCTAGTCAAGGCTATTGTTTTTCCAGTGGTCATGTATGGATGTGAGAGTTGGACTGTGAAGAAAGCTGAGCACTGAAGAATTGATGCTTTTGAACTGTCATGTTGGGAGAAGACTCTTGAGAGTCCCTTGGACTGCAAGGAGATCCAGCCAGTCCATTCTAAAGGAGATCAGTCCTGGGTGTTCATTGGAAGTACTGATGCTGAAGCTGAAACTCCAATACTTTGGCCATCTCATGAGAAGAGTTGACTCGTTGGAAAAGACCCTGATGCTGGGAGGGATTAGGGGTAGGAGGAGAAGGGGACGACAGAGAATGAGATGGTTGGATGGCATCACCGACTCGATGTACATTAGTTTGGATAAACTCCGGGAGTTGGTGATGGACAGGGAGGCCTGGCTTGCGATTCATGGGGTCGCAGAGTCAGACATGACTGAGCGACTGAACTGAACTGAACTGAACTGAACTGAAGTCCCAGTTTCTATACTTTTAAGCAGTTGGCAAGAACACTTTGTAAGGCAAAATTCATGGAGGCAGATACGGCATATTATAATGTCAAAGTTCAGCTAACCTTCTGGTCAGTTCAGATGAGAGGATCTTCCAAAACTACTTGCACACAGTTCTGAAGCCTAAATTATGGAATAAGCTTTATTTATTTATTTTTTTTAAACTCATAAAGTATTTCGGTTTTATTCTAAACATGATGGAAATTTATTGTAGACATTTACACAGAGTTTTTGCTTTGGTTTATGTTTTTGAAAACATCTCTGGCTGCCAGGAGGTGAGTGGATTTAAAGCCTTTTAGGGTTATGCAGTTTTTCTATTTCTGGCCACCCTGTGTGCTTCCTGCCCACCTCTGCTAGCCAGCTTCCTCTCCAGTTGACACATGGTGTGCAAGTGGCTCCCCTGGCCCCAGCTTTCTGCATGTCATTCCCTCTCGACTCCCATATTTAGGAAGGGAGTTTGATGGCCTTATTCTGTCTTTGAGCCACTTTGGAGATGCCTGTGGATATGATTTAATGGCTGGTTTTAGGAGGAAATAAGTTCATGCCTTTAAAGTGCTGAGGACAGTACCTGGCACACTTAGTAAGTGTTCAATAAATGTCACTTGTGATCAGTCACGAGTGATTGGAGAATGAGCAAAATGAAGAAAGAAGCACTGGGGCACAAAATGGTTCACAGATAGTAAGCAACCTGAGAGTCCCAGAGAATGAGGGGGGACCTGGCCTCCGGAGGTATCCAGGAATGATGTGTGTTGACAGTAGCTGTGGAGGCGGTGAGTCCCACTGCTTCTTAGCAAATGACAGCTCGTGGAATTAAATCGCTTCATGGCTAGTGTCCTGGAGGTTCACAGACTCCAGAACACCTGTGCAGAACTTGCTGGCCATCGTTCAGTTGCTAAGTCGTGTCCGATTCTTTGCGATCCCATGGATTGCAGCACACCAGGCTTCCCTGTCCTTCACTATCTCCCAGAGTTTGCTTAAACTCATGTCCATTGAGTTGGGGATATTCTCTAACCATTTCACCCTCTGCCACCCTTTTACCCTTTTGACTTCAGTCTTTCCAAGCATCAGGGTCTTTTCCAATGAATCGGCTCTTTGCATCAGGTGGCCAAAGTATTGGAGCTGCAGCATCACCCCTTCCAATGAATATTCAGGGTTGATTTCCTTTAAGATTGACTGGTTTGATCTCCTTACAGTCCAAGGGACTCGCAAGAGTCTTCTCCAGCACCACAGTTTGAAGGCATCAGTTCTTCAGTGCTCAGCCTTCTTTATGGTCCAACTCTCACATCTGTACATGACTACTGGAAAAATCATAGCTTTGACTATACAGACCTTTGTCGACAAAGTGATGTCTCTGCTTTTTAGTATGCTGTCTGG
>NW_011494934.1:2650925-2657851 GCF_000754665.1 Bison bison bison
GGTCCTTGTCCTGCTGTGTCCTCTCAGGAAAGGTCTTTCCCTTCTCTTAACCCCAGTTTTCTCATCCCCCAAATTCACGTGATCTCTCAGCAGATACTATGTAAGCATCAATTACTGTGTTGTGGCCGACTCTTGTGGGGCTGGGAATATATAAGACCCTATTCCGCCCTCACAGAATATGTAGTGAATTCAGGATTCAGATCATGTATTTGTTTTCTGTTGTGGTTTAATCAGTCACCACAGATCTTGCAGCTTTAGAAACACACTTTTTTCCTTTCTGACTGTGTCATGGATCAGAAGTCTGGATACATGTTAGCAGGTTCTCTGCCTGGGGTCTCAGGCCTGAACTCCAGGTGTTGACTGGACTGTAGCCTTACCTGGGAGTCAGGGTGCACTTCTAAGCTCATTCAGGTTTTGGCAGAACTCAGCTCTAGGACCAAGGTCCCCATTTCCTTGCTGGCTATTAGCTGGGATCCTTCTGGGCTCCTAGAGATCACCCTTAGGTCTTAGCTGTGTGGAGCAGCTTACTTCTTTGAAGCCAGTAGGAGAATCTCCCCAGTGTTATGTGACATGATCACAGCCGTACTAGTCTATCATATAGAATAGTACCAGGTTCTGCTCACACTCGAGGGAGGGGTGATCCAGGACCGTACACCAGGAGCTGGGGCAAGAGTCTTGGGGCCAACTGAGAATTCAGGCTGCCACAGGCAGGGAACAGGTTTGACAACAGACAGGTGCTATGAGAACCCATGGGAGGAGCCCCTGTCCTGGCTGGGACAGAGAATGGAAGAAATAGCGAATACCCTCAAGAGGGGTTCTGCATACATTGAGCTGGAGGCTGAGTCGACTGACAGTAGAAGGCTTATAGGGAGAGAAGGAGCCCCCTGTGAGGAAGGAGAGGACACCAGGCATGCTGGGATGCACAGTTAGGGCTTAAGTGCTAGGGTAAAAAAGGAGAGAGCAAATGATGTCAGCCAGGTAGGCAGGGCTTGGGGAAACCAGGGTAGGTGGTCAGCCCTTCCAGCTCAAACCTGCCAGGCTGCCAGTGAGGCTGCATGAGGGACTGACCTAGACCCATGTCCCAAGTCACCCCTACCCTTCCTCACCAGCCTGGTTGCACATGCCCTCTCCCACCAAGCACAACAGCAGGTCACCCACCAGAACAGTCCACTCTTTGTGTTTATTTTTCCTTCTTCTCTGTGCCATTTAAAATGAAGACAAAACCTAATCCTTGATCCTTGTGTTGAACGATGGTCAGGCTTGGTCTTCTGTTCTCCAGGCAGCATAAGTATATCTCAGTCCCCCCAGAGGAGGCACATGAAGCTCAGATACTATGATCTGCCCAGGTGAGTGAGTTCCAAGCGATTCCAGTTTCCCATCTTTCAGAGCATCCTGGTTTTCCTTGGTCACATTCACACCTTCTATTTGTATATTTAGTTTATCGCCAAGATATTCTCCATCAAGATCAGTAGCCAATGGCCACCTGTGAACTCAGGAGAAAAATGTGAGACTCTCTGGGGAAGCCCTGGGACATAATGATGTTCAGTTAGTGCTTGCTGGATCCAGAGACTCTGACCACAGAATCTGCACAGGGTAGGTATTTAGGAAAGGGAAAATGAAGTAGGGGGATAAAGGAGAGAAAGACTTGGGTTCAAAGTCAAGTTGCACTACAGACTAACCGTATGAATTTAGACAGTTTATTTAGGCTGTTTGAGCCTCACTCTACTTACCTATACCCCACTCCAGTACTCTTGCCTGCAAAATCCCATGGACGGAGGAGCCTGGCAGGCCGCAGTCCATGGGGTCGCCAAGAGTCAGACATGACTGAGCGACTTCACTTTCACTTTTCACTGTCATGCATTGGAGAAGGAAATGGCAACCCACTCCAGTGTTCTTGCTTGGAGAATCCCAGGGACAGGGAAGCCTGGCGGGCTGCCGTCCATGGGGTCGCACAGAGTCAGACACGACTGAAGCGACTTAGCAGCTTAGCAGCAGCAGCTACTTACCTTAATTCACACAGAGGTTGTTAAGGAGGTGCTAGAATTTGAATCAAAATCTAGCTGACATCTGAAACCCACGTTGTTCTGCTCTGTGCTGCTATCTCCTCCTAAGATATTGAAATCAGCTTGGCTGATTGGCTTATACAGTTTTATCTTCATGTAGTTCATGACTATATGCTTTTTTTTTTCCTCTTGCTTTTTTAATCCCAAGGGTTTATTTTTCAGTCCAGTGTCAGTAAAGTTTAGGATAGTCAGTTATCTACCAAATGCATTCTAAGAAGTTTCAGATCCCGAGAATCTAGTATCAAAGATATACCTGTCTTTGTTTTCATTCATTTAACAAAAATGTTTTTAGTAAGTGTCCTCTAATTTCAAGGGATGATTGATGATATCTGAAAGGAGACAGTGGGGCACCACAAAGATGTAGGGGTTCTCTTGTGAATATTTGATGGATTTGATTATTGATTTATTACAACACATTCAATAGTCTTCAGAGATAGCATCTTCGGGAATGCAGGAGTGTCTGTCAGTCAGTAGGGAAGTGTTTCTCCCTTTGTTCTCAGGTACCAAGACTATCTGGTCAATGAGGCCGGACACTGTCATGAAATGATTGACGGCTTGCTCAGAAGAGACTCATCAACAGATTCCTGGGTAAGTAATGCTGCTGTGGTTCCAAAGGAAAGAAGTCAAGGCTGTGGTAGCATCTTTATCACTTCTTCTGTATTCCACACAGCTGAGTATCTGCTCCATGATGGGCATGTGAATACAATAGTAAGCCAGGCACAATCTATTTTTGTGTCATGTAGAATTATATAGTTAACTGCTGGTCTTGGAGCCTCTCCTGGAGAAGCAAGGGGTGGCTGCAGGTCACCATGGGGACGGAGACACATCTTGGGGAGCATTCAGCCACAGGACCCTGCAACGGCTGATATCTTGCCTCGCTAGCCCTGAGACCTGGCTTCAGCCAACAACCACAAGCCAAATAAGCTTTAGTTCTAAGGTCTGTGGGCTGACTAGACTCGTATAGCATTTCCATGCCATGTTTAAAAGGCCAATCTCCACATCTTGAACAACATGTTTCACAAAATATTCTTTTTAACAAGCACTCTGGTACTTTTTAGAGATAATAGTAGTGAAGACAGTTACAGTAAGTACTCTGAAATGTGAGCACCTGATTAGAATCTTTTAAATTCTTATTATTCATACATGGATTTAGGGTATTTTGAGTGATGACTAACTACCCCTGGAGTGTAAAAAAGAATACATACACCTGCCCACATAATATTTCTTGATAGTGGAATGCTACATTGTAAATTATAGTCAGCATAACACAGAGCCTGGTTCATATCCTGGAAGAGGAGAATTCTTTCCCTAGCTCTTTGCTTTTCTTTCCATACATATTACTGGGGTTCTAGTACCTTAACCAATGATATGTGCCTCAAACCTTAATCTGTTAAGTAGATTTATAAATATTTTATGTTAGGTTCCTAAAATGTAACATTACTGAATTACACAAAGAAGATTAAAATTTTATTTGTGACTCTCTTGTTTATGTAAAAGTTTTCTTATTTCCCCCAGGACAATTCTGCTTGATTTCCATTGTCTTAGTGCTTTATTGATAACAACTCTTTTCATGTCATTCTGACTAGTAATCAGGTCTGGAAAACATAATATTTGATAATTCTAGTAAATAGAGTAATAAAATGAATCATGTCCATTTTCACTGTCAACATGCTAAATTAGTTGTGTGAACACATACAATGCAATACTTTGTAGTTTTCTAACAATGTTCTGTATTAAGGTTGGTGGGTGGATTGTTATTTAAATCATTTTCCAGAATTGCTATAGATTTTGTTACCTTCTCTTCCTAACCCTCTACATGGATGTATGAGTTACATGTATGAATTTAAAGTATTTTTTCTCTGCATATTGGAATCTAATTAAAATGAAAAATGAGAATTAAATGAGAAAAATATTTTAGAGAAAAGTGAAATATCCATTTGTTCTTAGATTATAGATGAGAATTTTCAACCAGGAAATGTAAATTGCTAAGGAGTGATTTAGTGTAACTTACTGCATTAGTCTTAATTATACAAAATGAGGAATCATATTTACATAGAAATTTGAAAGTCTACTGCAGTGCTATTGAAAGCACTAGTATACAACTAAAACCTCTGGCTTTTAACTGACTTGATCAAAGCCATTTAAAGGAATACGAAATAAAGTGTAAAGAACCAGAGAATCACTTAAAAGTTCAAACAGGAAAGAAGTGTGTATGTTCTAAGCACTTTGAAACTACAATAATTAGTCTTAAGTTAACAGCTGAGCCAAAAACTGAAACTGAACCCGAGACATGATGACTGATCTGACTTCTGTGAAAAAAAATCATACTCATAAAAAGCTTTTACAATGAGAAATTTCTGCAATATTTGCATACAAGAGAGACTGAAATCTTTCCAGTGTGCATTAGCTTTAGATGTAGAGCTCTTGAATTTCTTAAAGGTGCTTGAGAGAAAATTCTTTGTAGAAGCTCTAAAAAGGATTTGAAAATAACCCCAAGAGATGGAGTTATATGTTCTTGGGATCCGATTGAAGACCATACCTTATAAATCCAGACTTATCAGGATAATGGATCTGGAAATATTAAGTCTAACACAACTTTAAGTTCTTACTCTCTGTTCTTTCTTCATAAGGCAGATGAAGAATAATCAACAATCCGTTTCCTTTTATCTTATTTATAAATGTAACAGGCCATTCTGCTTATCTTGCTTCATCTGGCCAGCCTTGTGGATGGTAGGTTTTTGTCTAATTCTCAGCTCTGGGCCAGTAAAGTTCATGGATGACAAAAGGTTTTGATTTCCCCTATTCACTGAAGAACTATTTACTGTAAAATAGCCCTATAATTGAAATTTAAAGAGGTTTACTTTGTCTAGCCTTACAAAGATAAAGCTTAAAGAAGTGATTTAATTTGATTCTGAACGATATTCAATAACAGTAGTTTTTAGTTCCATTAAAGGTCAGGGCAAAAGGTATGGAAAAAGAACAAGATAAATGTGGGGTAGATATTAGAAACTTTTGCATTCTGATTTGGAATTAATTAGGGTTTATTTGCCAGATATTTGCTCTTCTGACGGTATTTAAGGAAAGGATATACATGAATCATTTCCCTGGGAAGGTTGGAGGGTAATCTTTGCTGGACCAGAGTAGTGCTATGCTTAGTTGCTCAGTCATGTCCAACTCTTTGCAACCCCATGGAATGTAGCACCAGGTTCCTCTGTCCGTGGGGATTTTCCAGGCAAGAATACTAGATGGGTTGCCATGTCCTCCTCCAGGGGATCTTTCGGGCTAAGAGATTGAACCTTGGTCTCTCTCATCACAGGTGGATTCTTTACCATCTGAGCCACCAGGGAAGCCCATGAATACTGGAGTGGGTAGTCTATCTCTTCTCCAGGTGATCTTCCTGACCCAGGTATCGAACCAGGATCTTCTGAATGGCAGGTGTATTCCATACCAGCTGAGTTACCAGGGAAGCCCAGATCAGGGAAGCAGTGGCTAAATAATACATAAAGATATTCTTCCAAATTTGAGTATGTCCTTCATCTCTATCTGGGCTTCCTTGGTGGCTCAGATGGTAGAGAATCTGCCTGCAATGCAGGAAAGCTGGGTTCAATCACTGGGTCTGGATAATCCCCTGGAGAAGAGAATGGTGACCCACTCCATTGTTCTTGCTTGGAGAATTCAATTGACAGAGGAGCCTGGTGAGCTCCAGTCCATGGCACAGCAAAGAGTTAGACTGTCTATCTATCTTGTATTGTCAATTTATCGTCTGTATTTTTTATAATTATAAGTATACTTAGTAAGTCTAAATGTAATAAAACTTACCTAGCAATCAGTAAGAACATATTTAAGAAATCTAATGCTTCAAATTATATGTTTGAAGCTTCATACTAGCCTGAATTTTTAGATGCTGTATGGATGAGGGCGTGAGTGAATATATGTGTTTTGAAAGCACATCAAGAAAATCCTGTTTCATTTAGCTAAGTAGCAACAAAATCTAACAAAAACAATAATGTCCTTTTTTATGCTGGTGAGGAAACTTAGAGGGGTTCAGGGAATGTAAATAATGTAAGGAAATTATTCTTTCAAACTTGAATCACTAATTTATCTATTTGGTGAATCCCTCAGTGGGTCAGACTTTAATCTGGAAGGTGATAATGACTCATTTCTCCAACAGTTTAAATCTTTACTGTTTGGCAGAAACTAATAAAAGATCTTTTGCCATTATAAGGATGTTTGATGTGGCCATTAAAAACTCAGCTCCCTCAGTGCCTGACTATAGCAAATACTCTTCCAAGTATTAAAAGTAGGCACATTTATTTAGTTTTGTCTATTGAGTCTCATATTTAACTTAAAATTTCATTGCTGATATTTTTCCTTCAGTTGTAAGCGCAAAAACATTTCAAGTGCTACATTACCACATTCAGTTGAGTTATTGTGCTAGAATATCAGCAGTATGCTAGCTACTATGGCCATAGTAGTAATTGTAATTGTTCAAAAATACGTGGTTATTAGAGCTCCTTTATCATAAAAAAAAAAGATAATTTTTGTTGTTTTATTTCAAATAGCCTTACTGGCATCCTGCTTCAGTATAGTCTATGAATGATGTTATTAAAATGCAAATTCCAGATGGTGCAGTGGTAAAGAGTTCACCTGCCAATACAGGAGACCCAAGAGATGCAGGTTTGAACCCTGAGTTGGGAAGATCCCCTGGAGTAGGGAAAAGCAACCCGCTCCAGTATTCTTGCCTGGAAAATTCCATGGACAGAGGAGCCTGGCGGGCTACAGTTCAAGGGGTCGCAAAGAGTCGGACACAACTGAGCACAATCGCAGCCCAGCATGTAATCTAATAATAGGGTACAAATGAAC
>NW_011494934.1:2657951-2662024 GCF_000754665.1 Bison bison bison
ATGAACATATATTATATATTTTTGTAATAAATCTAGAAGTAAATGGGTTTTCCTGACTTCTCTGAGCTGTTCTAGAAAATGAATCAAACCCAGGTTGACTTTTAGCCAGCCTGTCAGAAGCACAGGTAACAAGATGGACTTGGGACCAGCACCTGAAGTGGAAGAAGGTTTTGTGGGACTGAGCCCTTTACTGTAGAATCTGACTCTACTCTAGAGTAAGCAACGTCAGAATTGAGTGGATTCTGGGACTCCCTGGGGTGTCTGAGAATTGCTGTTGGTGTGGGAAAACCTACATACACACACACACATGCACACACACACAGTACCCAATTTCATACACACTTCGGAACTGGCTCCAGGAGCTCTTTTACAAGGCTGATGGAGCCATTTCAGATCCTCTGAGGAATCCAGAAAGATATGGAACATGATGTGTAAACTGGTCTAGGTGAAACCTCAAAGCATATTTTATTTAAAAACGCGAGACCACATAAATATCTATATCTACACTGATGTGCCCCTATTTTGTATATAATTTAAATGTGGTATCACTCCCTAAACTTAAATATACGAAGTCATTCCACCAGTCCTTAAGCAGGTATTAATCAGATCAGATCAGTCACTCAGTCGTGTCCAACTCTTTGCGACCCCATGAATCGCAGCACACCAGGCCTCGCTGTCCATCACCAACTCCTGGAGTTCACTGAGACTCACGTCCATCGAGTCAGTGATGACATCCAGCCATCTCATCCTCTGTCGTCCCCTTCTCCTCCTGCCCCCAATCCCTCCCAGCATCACAGTCTTTTCCAATGAGTCAACTCTTTGCATGAGGTGGCCAAAGTACTGGAGTTTCAGCTTTAGCATCATTCCTTCCAAAGAAATCCCAGGGCTGATCTCCTTCAGAATGGACTGGTTGGATCTCCTTGCAGTCCAAGGGACTCTCAAGAGTCTTCTCCGACACCACAGTTCAAAAGCATCAATTCTTCAGCACTCAGCCTTCTTCACAGTCCAACTCTCACATCCATACATGACCACTGGAAAAACCATAGCCTTGACTAGACGAACCTTTGTTGGCAAAGTAATGTCTCTGCTTTTGAATATGCTATCTAGGTTGGTCATAACTTTCCTTCCAAGGAGTAAGCGTCTTTTAATTTCATGGCTGCAGTCACTAACAGAATATACTTATTTTAAGAAAGATGATGGGAGTCACTGGCAAAGTTACTCTTAAACAAAGTTACTACAGAACTTTTGACACTAACTATGAGCTTTCTAAGATCCCCAAAGTTAGTGTGACCTTAGAGCTTCAACAGGGAACCTTTATCAATTCATCTTCAATAAACTTTCTCTCCTGTAGCTGTATACAGTCTCTTCATATGGAAGGAAAGCTCTACTGCTGCTGTTGCTGCTACATCACTTCAGTCGTGTCCGACTCTGTGTGACCCCATAGACGGCAGCCCACCAGGCTCCCCTGTCCCTGGGATTTTCCAGGCAAGAGTACTGGAGTGGGTTGCCACTGCCTTCTCTGAAGGAAAGCTCTACTCAGCTCATTTTCACACTAAGAGAGAAGCAGTTGAGGTAAAAACAGTAATCTTATCCCAAGGGCAGGACTAGTCTATTGATTACAATAGAGAAATGAAATCATTAGCAGAATTTTTTGTCTGGTTTGATCTATGACATTAGTATTGAAAGCCTAAAAATATTACATTGAAATATACTACTAGTGCACTTGCACTGAAAACAGAAAATAAAAGAAAATCTCTGTTTACAAATAAGGACAGTGTTAGTCTAGATTTAAGTGTATAATTCAAATACATAGAGTTTGCCACCACTTGCTTCTCACTGCAGACTTCTGTTTGTTTGACAGAGGTATGAGCAATCTGCAGTTTTACATGGATAATTAAAGTTTCTAATGTTCTATTAATATTATCTAAAGCTGTGATTGCCCAATCAATCAATTATTTTTAGGTGAAAAAAAGTCAGCTTCCATTTCCAAATGAAAGAGAAGCTAAATTTGCTCTATAAAGTAAAAGAGGTGGAAAAAGTAAAACTTAAAAAAAATAAAAGTACTGATGGGTTTGGTCCCTTAAACTGAATTACCTTCAGAATTAAAGATTAGAAAATAATTTACATGGTATTCCATTTGCCTAGAATTCCCTTCTAGGAATCTGTAGATGGTAAAATCTGATCAAATTGTAAGGTGCAGATTAAAAACAAATTCTTCCATGAAATTTTCCTAGCATCTACTAGCTAGAAAAAGTACACAATCTAAAAGTTGAGAATTATGTTTTATCTGATGGACAAACTGAGCACTTCAGCCTGGAGGACAACCTCTCGGATCGCTCTGAGGGACTGCTCCCAAGAGGTAAGGAAGGAGCCAGGATATATACAACTTTTGCAACTAAAAAACTGGTAATCAGAACATCAAAATATTACTGCTCAATGTTCTGTAATAACCTAAATGGGAAAATAATTTGAAAATAATAGATACATGTACATGTAATAAACAAGAAAACCAGACATTTCAAGCTAAAGAATTTTGTACTTTTCTATGTACGGGAAGATGCAAGAATCTGGCTCATTGAAATCAGTCCTTGCATATGCACCTTAACTATGTCGGGCCAGTATCCTGTTTTTCTCCACCTTGAATATCCTCATGGTGCATAGGTGAGGGTAGCTACAATGGTTGCTGGCTTCAATGTGTCCTTTGTTTATTGATGGGGCAGACAACATTGTCAATCACACAGTCAGTTAGATACTTTCCTTTGTGCTCATAAATCCAGATTGGACTCAGATGGAGTTGAGATATATCAGATAGTATTTCGTAAAGTGTGAGGCATGGATACGGATGGAAGAGCAGGTTAGATTAAACATTTCAGGCTGTGTATTAGTTTCGCAGGGCTACCCTAAAATACTATAAACTTGGTGGATCAGAACAACAGAAATGGGTTCTGTCACAGTTTAGGGCCTAGATTTTCAAAATCAAGGTGTCCCCAGAGCCACATTCCCTCTGAGATTCTGGATGAATCCTTCCTCGAGTCTTCCCAGCTTCTGGTGGTGCTGGCAATCCTTAGCATCTCTTGGCTTGTAGCCTCATCGCTCCTATCTCTGCCTCTGTCTGTTGTCACATGGCCTGCTCCCTGCTCACCTGTCTCTTCACAAAACAACCTTCTCCTGTGTCTTCACATCATATCTTAAAAGGACACCAGTTATTTGGGAATAAAGTTTCACCCTACCCAGTGTGTGCTATGTACGTGCTAAGTCACTTCAGTTGTGTTTGATGGCCTCTATCCCGTCAGGCTCCTCTGTCCATGGGATTCTCCAGGCAAAAATACTGGAGTGGGTTTCCATGCCCTCCTGCATGAGATCTTCTTGACCTAGGAATTGAACCCATGTCTCTTATATATCCTGCACTGGCAGGTGGGCTAGTATCACCCGGGAAGCCCCTATACAGGGGGATCTCAGCTTTACAAATTATATCTGCAACAACTTTATTTCTAAATAAGGTCAAACTCTGAGGTACTTCAACATATCTTATGGCGGACACAATTCAACCCATTACAATGAAAAATGAAGGTGTATGTTTTGTTGGGGACCCTGGGTCAAAGCTATTTGTAAGGCCTCCCCAGACAGCGATTTTGCTTTTTTGCATTTCTTTTCTATGGGAATGGTCTTGATCCCTGTCTCCTGTACAATGTCACGAACCTCATTCCATAGTTCATCAGGCACTCTATCTATCAGATCTAGTCCCTTAAATCTATTTCTCACTTCCACTGTATAATCATAAGGGATTTGATTTAGGTCATACCTGAATGGTCTAGTGGTTTTCCCTACTTTCTTCAATTTAAGTCTGAATTTGGCAATAAGAAGTTCACGGTCTGAGCCACAGTCAGCTCTTGGTCTTGTTTTTGCTGACTGTATAGAGCTTCTCCATCTTTGGCTGCAAAGAATATAATCAATCTGATTTTGGTGTTGACCATCTGGTGATGTCCATGTATAGAGTCTTCTCTTGTGTTGTTGGAAGAGGGTGTTTATTATGACCAGTGCATTTTCTTGGCAAAACTCTATTAGTCTTTGCC
>NW_011494934.1:2662124-2662779 GCF_000754665.1 Bison bison bison
TGGGGAGTTTCTCTTTCAGTATCCTATCATTTTGCCTTTTCATACTGTTCATGGGGTTCTCAAGGCAAGAATATTGAAGTGGTTTGCCATTCCCTTCTCCAGTGGACCACATTCTGTCAAATCTCTCTACCATGACCCACCCGTCTTGGATTGCCCCACTGGCATGGCTTAGTTTCATTGAGTTAGACAAGGCTGTGGTCCTAGTGTGATTAGATTAACTAGTTTTCTGTGAGTATGGTTTCAGTGTGTTTGCCCTCTGATACCCTCTTGCAACACCTACCGTCTTACTTGGGTTTCTCTTACCTTGGGCGTGGGGTATCTCTTCACTGCTGCTCCAGCAAAGCGCAGCCATTGCTCCTTACCTTGGATGAGGGGGTATCTCCTCACTGTCGCCCTTCCTGACCTTCAATGTGGGATAGCTCCTCTGAAAAAAGTTGGCTTAAAGCTCAACATTCAGAAAACGAAGATCATGGCATCTGGTCCCACCACTTCATGGGAAGTAGATGGGGAAACAGTGGAAACAGTGTCAGACGTTATTTTTCTAGGCTCCAAAATCACTACAGATGGTGACTGCAGCCATGAAATTAAAAGACGCTTACTCCTTAGAAGGAAAGTTATGACCAACCTAGATAGCATATTCAAAAGCAGAGACATT
>NW_011494934.1:2662879-2663221 GCF_000754665.1 Bison bison bison
TGGAAACGAACAGAGATCATTCTGTCGTTTTTGAGATTGCATCCAAGTACTGCATTTCAGACTCTTTTGCTGACCATGATGGCCACTCCACTCCTTCTGAGGGATTCCTGCCCGCAGTAGTAGATATAATGGTCATCTGAGTTAAATTCACCCATTCCAGTCCATCTTAGTTCACTGATTCCTAGAATGTCGACATTCTCTCTTGCCATTTCTTGTTTGACCACTTCCAATTTGCCCTGATTCATGGACCTGACATTCCAGGTTCCTATGCAATATTGCTCTTTACAGCATCAGACCTTGCTTTTATCACCAGTCACATCCACAGTTGGGTATTGTTTTTGC
>NW_011494934.1:2663679-2674631 GCF_000754665.1 Bison bison bison
AAGCTGAAACTCCAGTCCTTTGGCCACCTCATGCGAAGAGTTGACTCATTGGAAAAGACTGTGATGCTGGGAGGGATTGGGGGCAGGAGGAGAAGGGGACGACAGAGGATGAGATGTCTGGATGGCATCACTGACTCGATGGCCATGAGTCTGAGTGAACTCCGGGAGTTGGTGATAGACAGGGAGGCCTGGTGTGCTGTGATTCATGGGGTCGCAAAGAGTCGGATATGACTGAGCGACTGATCTTTTCTCTGGGTCGAAACTTGGATCAGTTGCTGTCCATCTCACATATTGGCCCGTTAGCTTAGCTCTTGGATTTGTTTCTGAGCTCTGTGAGGAGAAGACCTGTAAGCAGACACAGGAGGGGAAATTCACATAAGAATGGATATCTGTGCATCATAGGGATGGACCTGCGAGTCTAGGGAAACCAAGATGGCTTAGGATCTCAGGCCAGGTTCCAAAGAGAAGGCAGCTGGATAGAGAGAATAACACTGAAATCTGCAGTTGGCCTCTTGTAGTATTCAGCTGAACACTAATAAGTTGATATGTATTAGGAAACTATCTAAGGCTGGAGAAAGAATCACGTGGATTACAGATAACAATGCACTGGACAAATGGTACAGGTCGTCCTTCTGTCAAGGAAAATGGTGACCCATGCGAATACAGATCTGCACAAAGGAACAAGGGGCTCTGAAAACGATGATTCCAGCAGTCAATATATAAAGACTTTACAATTACTGTTCAAATCTTTTTAAAATATAATTGCTTAAACAAGAATATTCAAAATGAGTGGAGTTTTCTGCTAGAGAAAGCAGTTATTAAGGACACTTTGCTTTTCTTTAAAGTTTTTATTGGAATTTGTTGATTTACACTGTTGTGTTAGTTTTAGGTATACAGCAACGTGGATCAGTTATAAATATACATATATCCACTCCTTTTTAAGATTCTTTTCCCATAAAGGACATTACAGAGTAGAGTTCTCTGCACTATTGCTTGTAAGAGGGTAGTTCTGAGAAACTGGAGGGCTTATGGATGATAAAAGTAGATGTCTTTATAGTAAGAGGGGCTATTGACATTGACACTGACATCACTCAGTCCTGTCCGACTCTTTGCAACCCCATGGACTGTAGCCTACAAGGCTCCTCAGTCCATGGAATTTTCCAGGCAAAAGTACTGGAGTGGGTTGCCATTAAGTTTGCTCCTGACAAAGTAGGACTGTGGTCTCTATCAAAGGGTTCTGAATCTTCCACTTCAACCTTGAAACATGTCCTGAGAGCTCTTTTATACTCCTTCCTTGGACAGCTTTGGAAAACTGGGAATACTTCACTAATGTAAAGTAGCTTTTAGCTGTTCTCCCATAAGAGATCTTGGAGAACGATGTTTGTAAAGGACATTTTCTTAGGTGTCCTTATGGTGAACTCAATGACTTATGACTTACGAATGCTTATTCAAATAAATTTGATAGAGATATATAGCCTCAGAAAAGAATAGATAAGAAATCAGGAAAATGGAATTTCAAATCTATTTGAAATCTAATGACTGACATAAAAATGGTATCAAGTTTTTCATTCAAGCAAATGTTTATTTTATGAAATCAATAACGTTTAAAAATCTTTTTAAAAAAAGAGGAGGAAGGAGTAGGAGGAAAAAGATGAAATCAAACTAAAATCACAAAACAGAGTTTTAAGAGAGTAAGAGAGTTTTCATAATAGTACCCCCTGAGTATTGTTTCAATCATATATTCAATTTATGAGCTTGCTTTTCAATTAGAAACCTTTTCAATGAGAAATCAAACTATTTCTATTTCTTTCCTTATTTCTTGATTTGCCCTGAGAGTGTAGAGGACAATTTCACAACAGTTCTGTAAGAAAAGCAGTTTTAGAAATGTTCAACTTTTATTTCTGAGATTAATTTGGAGTTTATCAGTTTCGAGATCATACGAGTAGTACTGTATCCTGTATCATGGGCATGTGAATTGCTGCAAGAGTGTGGTAGCGATTGAGGCTGGGCGGATAATCAGAGTCAATGCACATAATCAGAGTCAGTGCCCAAAGGCATGTGAACACTTGATCGTGCAGTTTCACAGTTCACTCTTCGGCATTGGCACCAATGTGCCAAATGACCTGGAAGTAAAATCATAAGTGTACTGCAGCTTTCTGCAGCAGTGCTTTTACTCAAAATCTTGTGGGATGAAGTGTTACATACAAAAAGTTTAAAAGGTTAATATTATAACAAATATGGTTCTTCTGTGGAGCATGATATTTATGGTAACATTAAGGTGTAAGTACCGTGGATCTGGCAGCAGATGGTAAGGATGTGTCATGGTGGCTGTTTGCTCTTTTCTCCTTTTTACAATATTTTTGAGAAAGGTAATTTGAAAGTCTAGATTGAAGGGAAATGATCAAAATTTGTTTCTTTTTTATAAGAAGAGGATAATATTTGTTGTACTGCTTAGCTTCAAGGGCATTATTGTGTTGAAAATTTTTAGCTGTGAGAGAACTGAGAGAAAAGGACAGATGGAGGTGCTAGGAATTGAACCCAGGGCCTTGTGCATGCAAAGCACATGCTCTACCACTGAGCTACACCCCCTATTTCTGTAAGAGGTTGTTAAGCAGCACTTTGTAAGCAATAACAGGACTCTTGAACTATAAGGGAAAACAAAGCAGCAAACATGGTAAGATCAGAAGAAAAATATTCTGGAGGATAATGAACAATCTTCAGGTTCAGGGAAAAACGCCAGTGTTTTCTATTAGATTCCTCTGTTGTCACCTAGGACTTCCCTGGTGGCTCAGATGCTAAAGCGTCTGTCTACAATGCAGGAGACCCAGGTTCAATCCCTAGGTTGGGAAGATCCCCTGGAGAAGGAAATGGCAATCCACTCCAGTACTATTGCCTGGAAATCCAACTGCTTCTCTTGCCATAGGCTTCCGAGGTGTTAGACTCCTACCCAGGTGTGTTTTGGTTACTTTTCAGAGTTTAAATATTAATTCTCTCTTGAGTATCTTCCTTTGGTTTCTTAGAGCTTCTCCTTCAACTACTACTTCCTGTCCAAGAGACAGACAGTTTCCCATTTCAACTGCTGAGCCTCACCTACCAAGCTCACCTGCTAGCTAACAACAAACGAAAAACCACCCCGCTAAACACTACTCTCTCAATCACTTCTGGAAAACATGCTCCAATCGTAGACTTGTCAAATCTTTGCTTCTATCATGGTCTTCAAATTAGACTTTATCTCATGAGCTGTTTTATGTCTGTACAACTTTTATCCTCCTGCTAGATCATAGCAACAAATGACCAAATTTACAAAGCAAATAGTCTAAAAAGAATCCTCTGTTTCCTGCATTGGCAGGTAGATTCTTTACTAGAATATATACTTGGGAATATACAACTTGGGAAGTTGGGATATACTTGGGAAACTATATCACTTGGGAAGCCCCTATTCTCTCCTGTTCTTTTTTTTTTTTTTCCAAACAGTCCTTCCCCCTCCCCTACGCTTGGGGGATTTTCTGATTTTTGTCACCATAGTATGGTTTTGCCTTTTTAAAACTTCACAGAAATAGAACCATTAGAACATGTACTCCCTCATGCCTGGCTTCTTTGGTGTATTAAAGATTCTTACCCATTGTTGGGTTTATCAGTAATCCATTTCTTTTTTATTATTTAGAAATATTCTACTGAATCATAATCTATTTGTCCATTCACCTCTTGTGAGTAATTGAGCTTCTTTTATAGTCTTTGGATACTATGTATGATACTGTTATGAACATTCTTGTACAATGTTCATAGAGACAAATCTTTTCACTGGAACTGAGTAAATAACTAGTAATGGACTGTCTGAATCAAAAGGCAGGTGTATGTTGAATTTTATAAAGAAGGCCCAGTAGTTTTCCAAACTGTTTTACATTTCTACACAACAATATGTGAAAGACCTATTATTCCATATCCTTGTCAATACTTAGAACTGTCATTTACACATATTTTAGAATTGCACATATTTAAGATGTAAAATTGATGTTCTGACACATGTCAACTATGATATTATCACCACGATCAAGATAATGAGCATATTTTTCATCCCACAGTTTCCTTGTGCCCTTTTGTAAGTCCACCTTGCCCCTCTCCTTCCCCTCCCAACACTTGAAATTATTGATCTGCATTCTGTCACTAAGCATTAGTGTGCATCTTATAGACTTTTGAACTGTAGGATCATACAGTAGTTATTGTTTTTTGTTTGGCTTTTTTCACACAACATAATTGTTCTGAGATTGGCCTATATAGTTGCTTGTACCAATATTTTCTTCCTTCTTCTTGAGGAGAACTATCCCATTGTATATACTACATATAAAACACCTCTGTAAGTCCATTCACCACTATTTCCCTTGTAAATGAAACTAGCATGAGTATTCACACATAATTCTTCCTAGGATGAGCACTTTACTTTTTTTCTGTGTAAATATGTGGAAGTGGAATGACAGAGTAATATGATGTTTTATCTCTAAATTTTTAATAACAGTTTCTTACATTCCAAAGCAATTTTCCCATTTTACATTCCCACCAGAATCTTTTTTGAAATTCAATTGACAGCATATGGTTTGAGTCTATTTCTGGATACTCTATTATAGTCCACGGATCTAACTTCCCTTATTTAAGTGAGTACCACATGTTTTTAATTACTATAGTTTTAAAATAAGCCTTTTAAAAGGAATGTATAAAAGATATATGTATACCTATGGATGATTCATATTGAGATTTGACAGAAAGCAACAAAATTCTGCAAAGCAATTATCCTTCAATTAAAAGATAAATTAAAAAATAAGCCTTAAATTTATGTAGTTTAAGTTCTTCAACTTCATTCTTCTTCACAATTGTTTTGGCTACTAAAGATCCTCTGCATTTCTGTGTGAATTTACAACAGGATTGGCAATGTATACAAGAAGCCTGATTATATGTTAACTAGTTTAGTTCAGTTAAGACTCTCAGTCGTGTCCGACTCTTTACGATGCCACTGACTGCAGCATGCCAGGCTTCCCTGTCCATCACCAACTCTGAGAGCTTGCTCAACTCATTTTCATCGAGTTGGTGATGCCATCCAACCATGTCATTCTCTGTCGTCCCCTTCTCCTCCTGCCTTCAATCATTCCCAGCATCAGAGTCTTTTCCAAGGAGTCACTTCTTCGCATCAGATGGCCGAAGTATTGGAGTTTCAGCTTCAGCATCAGTCCTTTCAATAAACATTCAGGTCTGATTTCCTTTAGGATTGAAAGATTTGAACTCCTTGCAGTCCAAGGGACTCTTAAGTGTCTTCTCCAACACCACAGTTCAAAAGCATCAATTCTTCGGTGCTCAGCTTCCTTTACAGTCCAACTTTCACATCCACACATAACTACTGGAAAAACCATAGCTTTGACTAGACGGACCTTTGTTGGCAAAGTAATGTCTCTGCCTTTTAATATGCTTTCTAGGTTGGTCATAACTTTTCTTCCAAGGAGCAAGCGTCTTTTAATTTCCTGGCTGCAGTTACCATCTGCAGTGATTTTGGAGCCCCCAAATAAAGTCTGTCATTGTTTCCATTGTTTGTCCATATATTTGCCATGAAGTGATGGGACCAGATGCCATGATCTGAGTTTTCTGCATGTTGAGTTTTAAGCCAGATTTTTCATTCTCCTCTTTCACTTTCATCAAGAGACTCTTTAGTTCTCTTCACTTTCTGTCATAAGGGTGGTGTCATCTGAGGTTACTGATATTTCTCCTGGCAATCTTGATTCCAGCTTGTACTTCATCCAGCCCAGCATTTCGTATGATGTACTCTGCATGTAAGTTAAATAAGCAAGGTGACAATATACAGCCTTGGTGTACTCCTTTCTCAGTTTGGAACCAGTCTGTTGTTCCATGTCCAGTTCTAACTGTTGCTTCCTGAACTGCATACAGATTTCTCAAGAGGCAGGTCAGGTGGTCTGTTATTCCCATCTCTTTCAGAATTTTCCAGTTTGTTGTGATCCACACAGTCAAAGGCTTTAGTGTAGTCAATGAAGCAGATGTTTTTCTGGAACTCTTATGCTTTTTAAATGACCCAATGGATGTTGGCAATTTGATCTCTGGTTTCTCTGCCTTTTCTAAATTCAATTTGAACTTCTGGAAGTTGATGTTTCACATACTGTTGACACCTGGCTTGGAGAATTTTGAGCATTACTTGACTAGCGTGTGAGATGAGTGCAATTGTGCAGTAGTTTGAGCATTCTTTTGCATTTCCTTTCTTTGGGATTGGAATGAAAACTGCCCTTTTCCAGTCCTGTGGCCACTGCTGAGTTTTCCAAATTTGCTGGCATATTGAGTGCAGCACTTTCACAGCATCATCTTCCAGGATTTGGAATAGCTCAACTGGAATTCCATTACCTCCACTAGCTTTGTTCATAGTGATGCTTCCTAAGGCCCACTTGACTTCACATTCCAGGATGTCAGGCACTGGGTGTGTGATCACATCATCATGATTATCTTGGCCATGATGATCTTTTTGTACAGTTCTTTTGTGTGTTCTTGCCACTTCTTCTTATATCTTCTGCTTCCTTTAGGTCCTTACCATTTCTGTCCTTTATTGTTAACTAAGATTATGTTTAATCTGAGCTTCCTGGTGGCTGAGCAGTAAAGTATCTACCTGCAGTGCAGAAGATGAGAGTTCAGTCCCTGGGTCAGGAAGATTCCCTGGAGAAGGGAATGGCTACCCACTCCAGTATTCTTGCCTGGAGAAGTCCGTGGACAGAGGAGCCTGGTGGGCTACGATGCATGTGATTACAAAGAGTTGGACACAACTGAGCAGACTAACACTTTCACTTCACTTTCAACGGCATGATATAAAGCATCTTTCATGTGATTGTTTGCCATCTGTGTATATTCTTTGGTGTAGTGTAAGCTTTCTTGCCCATTTTAAAGTCAGATGTGTTCTTATAGTTGAGTTTTAAGACTGCACACGTTAGGTAACAATCTTTTAGCAGACGTGTCTTTTTAAACATTTTCTCCTATTCAGTCTCTAATTTGTCTTATTCACTTGATAACAATTTTTGAACTTTGTATTTTTTTTTAATTTTGAGAGGCAATTGATCTTATGTCCTTATGGCTTAAAATTTGAGACATTTGGATATTTTCTAGGATTTTTTATCATGTCATCTATAAACAGATAGATTTACTGCATACTTTTTCTTTCCTCCTTTCTGTCCTTCCTTTCCTCCTCTCTTCCTTCTTTTCTTTATTTTTCTTCCTTCCTTCCTCTCTCCAACCATCCTTCATTCCTTCTTTTATTTTCCTTCCTTGCTTTCTTTCTTTTCTTCTTCACTGGCTAACACTGCCATACAATTTCTAATACAAATTATGAGCACAAATACACATTCTTGCCTTGAGCTTATCTTAGGTGGAAAACAGTTTTCTGTGTTAAGTATGATATTATCTGTAGGTTTATGGTAAATATCCTTTACCATGTTAAGGGAGGTCTTTTTATTTTTAGTTTTTGGAGAATTTTTATAGATGAATGTTGGATATTATCAAATGCTCTTCCCTCACAAACTTAGATGGTAATATTTTTCTGCTAATGTGGCAAATTACATTGATTGAATATTGAGTGATAAACTAAACTTTCATTTTTGAGTCAAACCCCACTTGTAATATTATCCTTTTCTTATATTTCTGTATTTGTTTTATGAACATTTTGTTAACAATTTTTGTAGTTAGATTTTTGATCATTGAATATGGCTATAGTTTTTTTTTTTTTCCCTTACAATATTTTTGTCTAATTTGGTGTCAGGGTTATGCTAGCATCATAGAATGAGTTGGATAGTACTGCTCTTGTTCAATGTTTTCAACAGTTTATGTAGAATTAATAATTCTTCCTTAAATCATTGGTATAATTCACAAGTGAAACCAAATGAATCTGCAGTTTTCTCGCAGGTCATGTTCTTAATGGTAATTTAATTTATTTACAGATATGGGACTTTTAAAGTTATCTATTTCTTTATGAGTTAGCTCTGTAGCTTTCAAGGAATTAGTAAATTTCATTAACTCATCTAATTTATTGACATAAAACATTTCATAAAGTTTGTTATTATGTTTTTAACCAAAGGAGAATCTGCATTGTCATCCTGATGATTACTGGTATTTGTGTCTGTCCTCTCTCTCCTGATCAGTCTTGTTAGAAGTTAATCAACTACATTGGGCTCCTCAAGAAACTAGCTTTTGGTTTCATCAAATTTCTCTGTTTTTTTTTTTTAAACTCCATTCTAATTTTTATTATTTCTACTGTTTTGCTGGCTTTGGATATAATTTATACATACTTTCCAATGATGAAATGACTCTCTTTTAATCAGTTTTAACATTATAAATCTTTTTTTATTATTTTACTCTGAACTTCTGTGTGCCTTGATATGGGGGTGGATCTATTCTGGGAAACATATGACTGACTTTTCCTCTCTACAATCTGATAACCTCTGCATTTTAATTGAAGGATTTAGATAGTTTATGAATTTGATATTGTTTGGTCTCTAAGTCATGTCTGACTCTTTGCAACCCCATGAACAAATAGCACACCAGGCTTCCCTGTCCTTTGCTATCTCCTGGAGCTTGTTCAAACTCATGTCCATTGAGTCAGTGATGCCATCCAACCATCTCATCCTCTGTTGCCCTCTTCTCCTCCTGCCCTCAATCTTGCCCAGCAACAGGGTCTTTTCCAACGAGTTGGCTCTTTGAATCAGGTAGCCAAAGTATTGGAGCTTCAGCTTCAGCACCGGGATTGATTTCCTTTAAGATTAACTAGTTTGATCTACAAGCTGTTCAAGAGACTCTCAAGAGTCTTCAGCACCACAGTTTGAAAGCATCAGTTCTTCAGTGTTCAGCCTTCTTTATGGTCCAATTCTTACATCCATACCTGACTATTGTAAAAACCATAGGTTTGACTGTATGCAACTTTGTCAGAAAAGTGATGTCTCTGCTTTTTAATACACTGTAAATTCCAGAAGTTAATCAGAAGTTAATTCAGGCTCTGGCAGTGAAGAGCACATAGCAGTGTGGGGTCCAGGAGATCTGGATTCACACAGTACCAGAGAATCACAAACATGGCGCTAGAGAATTAGTGACACAGAAACCAGGCATTTGCTGACTGTCCTTCTGCAGGTGGTCCATTTGGTTGGTGGCTAGTGGATGGCCCAGGGCCTGCAGTGCTAACTGTCACCAGAACAACATCAGGGGATGGAGGGTGAATTTACTCCTGAGAGGAACAAAGCAGAAATATTGAGGACTTTAAAGTTTTAACCTAAACAAAAGAACAAGCCAGAGCAGAGAATAATGGCTTCCCACATCCAAGGAGCAGTGGCTGTGTGGGCGCAGGAGGGCTGAGAGGAACTACTCCACATTCAAGGTCAGGAGGGGCTGCCGTGAGGAGATAGCCCTCGTCCAAGGTAAGGAGCAGTGGCTGTGCTTTGCTGGAGCAGCCGTGAAGAGATAACCCATGTCCAAGGTAAGAGAAACCCAAGTAAGACGGTAGGTGTTGTGAGAGGGCATCAGAGGGCAGACATACTGAAACCATAATCACAGAAAACTAGTCAATCTGATCACAAGGACCACAGCCTTGTCTAACTCAGTGAAACTAAGCCATGCCATGTGGGACAACCCAAGATGGGCAGGTCACGGTGGAGAGGTCTGACAGAATGTGGTCCACTGGAGAAGGGAATGGCAAACCACTTCAGTATTCTTGCCTTGAGAACTCGATGAACAGTATGAAAAGGCAACAAGATTGGACACTGAAAGATGAACTCCCCAGGTGGGTAGGTGCCCAATATGCTACTGGAGATCAGTGGAGAAATAACTACAGAAAGAATGAAGGGATGGAGCCAAAGCAGAAACAGTACACAGTTGTGGATGTGACTGGTGATAGAAGCAAGGTCCGATGCTGTAAAGAGCAATACTGCATGGGAACCTGGAATGTTAGGTCCATGAATCAAGGCAAATTGGAAGTGGTCAAACAGGAGATGGCAAGAGTGAACATTGACATTCTAGGAATCAGCAAACTAAAATGGACTGAAATGGGTGAATTTAACTCAGATGACCATTATATCTATGACTGTGGGCAGGAATCCCTTAGAAGAAATGGAGTAGCCATCATGGTCAACAAAAGAGTCCAAAATGCAGTACTTGGATGCAATCTCAAAAATGACAGAATATTCTTTGTTCATTTCCAAGGCAAACCATTCAATATCATGGTAATCTGAGCCGATGCCCCAACCAGTAATGCCGAAGCAGCTGAAGTTGAATGGTTCCCAATCAGTAATGCTGAAGAAGCTGAAATTGAATGGTTCCCAATCAGTAATGCTGAAGAGGCTGAAGTTGAATGGTTCTATGAAGACCTAAAAGACTTTTTAGAACTAACACCCAAAAAGGATGTCCTTTTCATTATAGGGGACTGGCATGCAAAAGTAGGAAGTCAAGAAACACCTGGGGTATCAGGCAAATTTGGCCTTGGAATACGGAATGAAGCAGGGCAAAAGCTAATAGAGTTTTGCCAAGAAAATGCACTGGTCATAGCAAACACCCTCTTCCAACAACACAAGAGAAGACTCTACACATGGACATCACCGGATGGTCAACACCAAAGTCAGATTGATTATATTCTTTGCAGCCAGAGATGGAGAAGCTCTACAGAGTCAGAAAAAACAAGACTGGGAGCTGACTGTGGCTCAGATCATGAACTCCATATTGCCAAATTCAGGTTTAAATTGAAAAGTAGGGAAAACCACTAGACCATTCAGGTATGACCTAAATCAAATCCCTTATGATTATACAGTGGAAGTGAGAAATAGATTTAAGGGATTAGATCTGATAAATAGAGTGCCTGATGAACTATGGAATGAGGTTCGTGACATTGTACAGGAGACAGGGATCAAGACCATCCCCGTGGAAAAGAAATGCCAAAAAAC
>NW_011494934.1:2674863-2675146 GCF_000754665.1 Bison bison bison
ATCTCACACACTAGTAAAGTAATGCTCAAAATTCTCCAAGCCAGGCTTCAGCAATACATGAACCGTGAACTTCCAAATGTTCAAACTGGTTTTAGAAAAGGCAGAGGAAACAAAGATCGAATTGCTAACATCTGCTGGTTCATGGAAAAAGCAAGAGAGTTCCAAAAAAGCATCTATTTCTGCTTTATTGACTATGCCAAAGCCTTTGAATGTGTGGATCACAATAAACTGTGGAAAATTCTGAAAGAGATGGGAATGCCAGACCACCTGACCTGCCTCTCTC
>NW_011494934.1:2675246-2675679 GCF_000754665.1 Bison bison bison
CTATGGAATGAGGTTCGTGACATTGTACAGGAGACAGGGATCAAGACCATCCCCGTGGAAAAGAAATGCCAAAAAACAAAATGGCTGTCTGGGAAGGCCTTACAAATAGCTGTGAAACGAAGAGAAGTGAAAAGCAAAGGAGAAAAGGAAAGATATACCCATTTGAATGCAGAGTTCCAAAGAATAGCAAGGAGAGATAAGAAAGTCTTCCTCATCAGTCAATGCAAAGAAATAGAGGAAAACAATAGAATAAGAAAGACTAGAGATATCATCAAGAATATTAGAGATACGAAGGGAACATTTCATGCAAAGATGGGCTCGATAAAGGACAGAAATGGTATGGACCTAACAGAAGCAGAAGATATTAAGAAGAGATGGCAAGAATACACAGAAGAACTGTACAAAAAAGATCTTCATGACCCAGATAAATCAC
>NW_011494934.1:2676158-2678764 GCF_000754665.1 Bison bison bison
ACCTAGATAGCATATTGGAAAGCAGAGACGTTACTCTGCCAACAAAGGTCTGTCTAATCAAGGCTACGGTTTTTCCAGTGGTCATGTATGGATATGAGAGTTGGACTGTGAAGAAAGTTGAGGGCTTAAGAATTTATGCTTTTGAACTGTAATGTTGGAGAAGACTCTTGAGAGTCCCTTCGACTGCAAGGAGATCCAACCAGTCCCTCCTCAAGGAGATCAGTCCTGGGTGTTCACTGGAAGGACTGATGTTAAAGTTGAAACTCCAATACTTTGGCCATCTCATATGAAGGGTTGACTCATTGGAAAAGACCCTGATGCTGGGAGGGGTTGAGGGCAGGAGGAGAAGGGGACGACAGAGGATGAGATGGCTGGATGGTATCACTGACTCGGTGGACATGAGTCTGTGTAAACTCTGGGAGTTGGTGATGGACAGGTAGGCCTGGCGTGCTGCGATTCATGGGGTCTCAAAAAGTCGGACACAACTGAGCGACTGAACTGAACTGAAGAACAGAAATTAGTCATTTTGTTTTCTACTTTTTCCACCTCTGCTTTCTCTTTTTAGCCTTCTTTTGGATTAATTGAATGTTTTTTGTGACATCATTTTTATCCCTTTTGTTGACTTATTATCAAATGTTACTTTCAGATTTATAGCAAACACCTTTAATTTATCACCATCTACTTTCAAGCAATATTATACCATTTCACTTAATATGTAAAAAACTTAAGACATTATTTTTTTTTTACTAACATTCTTTTACTAACCTTTTGGTCTTTGATCTAATCGTGTCATGTATTTAACTTCTGCATATGCTGTAAATCCCATGTTGCATTGCTATCAAATTTCCCAAAAGAAATGTAAGTAATAAAAAAAAAAATTATATATAAAAACATATTTCCTAGTTTCAAGCCTCTTCATTTCTTTGTCTCTATCCAAGTACATATCTGGTATTATTCTCCTTCTGACTGAAGAAAATGCATTAATCTATCTTATAATTCAAGTCCACCAGTCTGAGGGTACTATACTAGAAGGATGATCTCCTAGAATGTTTGGTTTTGAAAATCATGGGACTTAGGTTTGAGAAAGCACAAGAGAAAAATAGAGACTCTGCTTTTAAATGGTGATGAAAATCTCAGATGCTACAAGTCCCAGCGGAGACGTATAAATTTAGAGAAGGACCTGTGTCACACACTTGCTGATTTACACAGCCTTTCTGAGAGTCAGGAGGCATCTGGGACTCCTTCTAGGGATGGAAACACTGGTAGCAGACTTTTGGGGGATCTTGTTCTACCATGCTGATCCCATTTTGATCTACCATGCTAGCCATTTTGATATCCTCCTTTTAGCCTATTAGTGCTGAAGGCCTTCTCCACCTATTGGCTGGCTAGCATCAACTGCATGAGGCAGGACCTCACGACAGCCATGCCAGTGGCCAGCCTTGTCTATCAGCACACCTGCACTGGTTGTCTCTCCCACAACAGAAAGGTACGTGCAGCCCACGTAGGGAGCACCCCTGGAAAATTAAGCCCTACTGGCCAAACGGGAGAGTGCTGCTGGATCCAATAGGATGTCTCATTTATAAGGTCAGTTATCCAGGTTCAGGAAGAGTTTTGTAGAAAAGCAAAAGCTAAAACATTAAGCACCACTATTCAAGTTTTAAGTAGAAAAAGAAAATGTAACTAGAAATCTGAAAATTATCGAAGAAAAGTTTCACAGGTTGGTAAAAGCAAACATAAAGTAAGGGTAGCGGTGTGTGTGTGCTCAGAAGCTCAGTCATGTCAGACTCTTTGCAGCCCCTGGACTGTAGCTGGTCAGACTCCCCTGTACTTGGAATTTTCCAGGCAAAAATACTGGAGTGAATTGCTGTTTCCTACTCTAGGGGATATTCCTGACCCAGGGATTGAGCCTGCCTCTCTTGTGTCTCTTGCATTGGTGAATTCTTTACCACTGCACACCTGGAAGCCCAAAGGTAGTAGACCAACCACTTATAAAGCTACCAGGAAAGTTAAAACACAAAAGTAATAAAACCATCTCTAGCCACAATAAGTATTTAAGAGATACACATACACACAAAAGATGTAAAATATGACACCAAAAACATAAAAGCTCATGTGGGGACTAAAAATGTAAGGTTGTCAAAATGTGTTTGAACTTTGGAAATCATCAAATTAAAATAAACAACATATCTGTGAACCTCATGATACCCAGAAACCAATAACCTGTAATAAAGCATTATAAATACACAAAAGAAAAGAGAAAGGGATCCAAACATAACAGAAAAGATAGTCAAGTAATAAGGGGACAGAATAAGAGAAGAAAGGAACAGAGAACTATAAAAAACAAGCAGAAAATAGTTTAAAATGACGATAAATACATGCATGAAGAAATAGTCACTACAGTCATCTCTGACTCTTTTTGACCCTATGTACTATAGTCAGCCAGGGTCCTCTGTCCATGGAATTTTCCTGGCAAGAATACTGGAGTGGGTTGCCACAGCTTCCTCCAGGGTATCTTCCAAATCCAAGGATTGAACCTATGTCTCCTGAGTTTCCCATATTTCAGGTGGAGTCTTAACCACTGAGTTACCAGGGAAGCCCCTCAGTAA
>NW_011494934.1:2678864-2679289 GCF_000754665.1 Bison bison bison
CTGTGCGACCCCATAGACGGCAGCCCACCAGGCTCCCCCATCCCTGGGATCCTCCAAGCAAGAACACTGGAGTGGGTTTCCATTTCCTTCTCCAATGCAGGAAAGTGAAAAGTGAAAGTGAAGTCACTCAGTCGTGTCCAGCTCTTAACGACCCCATAGACTGCAGCCTTCCAGGCTCCTCCGTCTGTGGGATTTTCCAGGCAAGAGTACTGGAGTGGGGTGCCATTGCCTTCTCCCAGTAAGTACATACTTATCAATAATTCCTTTAAAAGTAAATGGAATAAATTTTCCAACCAAAAGACGAAGTGGTTGAATGGATTGAAAAATAAATATATGTGCTGCCTATAAGAGATTCAGGTCAGATCCAAAGAAAAACAGTTGAAATGAGCAAGTACAGAAAAACATTCCATACAAATACAAACAGA
>NW_011494934.1:2679421-2693187 GCF_000754665.1 Bison bison bison
ATAACACTTGTAAGTATATATGCACCCAAGAACCTATACATATATATACAAAGCAAATATTAACAAACATAAAGGGAGAAATTGACAGTAAAATAATTGTAATAGGAACTCTGATACTCCACTTGACTCAATGAACAGATCATCCAGACAGAAGATCAATGAGAAAAAACAGGCTTTGAATGACACAATAAAGCAGATTGACCTAATGTTCCACCACTAAAGGACAGAATATAGTTTCTTTTTAAGCGCAGGCATGCTGTGATTCATGGGATCACAAAGAGTCGGACATGACTGAGCAACTGAACTGAACTGAACTGAGTATAGCCTTGGTGATATAGTGGTGAGCAAAGCTGCCTTCAAAGTGCATATGCAACACCCTCTAGGATAGAACACATGCTAGGCCACAAAGAAGTCTCAATCATTTTAAGAAAACTGAAATTATATCAACATATTTTCTAATAAAAAAAGATATAAGACTATAATAAGAAACTGCTAAAAAAATACAGCATGCAACTAAACTACCAATGGATTACTGAAGAAATCAAAGAAAAAAATTTTTAAAAACTAGAATATAAATGAAAATGGAAACACAACATGACAATATTTATATGATTCAGCAAAACCAGTTATAAGAGGGAAATTTGTAGCAATAAAGAGTACTTTAGGAAACAAGAAAAATGTTGAATAAACAATCTAAACTCTCACCAAAACGGACTAAAAAAAGAACAAGCAAAACCAAAGCTAGTACAAAGAAACTAATAATAAAGATCAGAGAAGAAATGAATAAAATAGAAACTAAAAGAAGAAAAGATTAATGACAGCAAGAGTTGGTGTTTTGGAAAGAAAAAACAAATTGATAAACTTTTAGTCAGATTCATCATAAAAAGAAGAGAAGGCCCAAAGCAACACAATCAGAAATGGAAGAGGAGGAGTTAGGAGCAAGAACACAGAAAAACAAAGGATCAAAGTAATTACTGCAAACAACGGTTTGACCACAAGTTGAAAACCTAAAAAAACTGCATAAATGCCTAGAAATGAACAATATGCCAAGAATGAATCAGGAAGAAATAGAAAATATGAATCAATCAATAACCAGTGATGAAATTGAGCCAGTAATCAAAAAAGCTCCCAACAAATAAAGTCCATGACCAGAGTGAATTCTACCAAATATTTAAAGAAGAGTTAACAATTTTCAAACTAGTAAAAACATTAAAGAGGAATGAATGTCTTTTAACTCATCTGTGAGGCCAGCATCACCCAGATACCAAAATAAAACAAAGACACCACAGAAAAAGAAAATTCCAGGCCAATATCACTGATGAACATACGTGCAAAAATCTTAAACAGAATACTAGAACACAGAATTCAACAATACATTAAAAAATTCAAACATCATGACCAAGTGAACTTATCCCAGGAATGCAAAGATGGTTCAATAACTGCAAATAAATTAACATGAATCACCAATGTAATGAAGAATAAAAATCTTGTGATCACAATAGAGACAGACAAATCATTTGACAAAATTCAAAAGCCACTTGAGATAAAAGCTCTCAACAAAGTGGATATAGAGGAAATATACCTCAACATAAAAGTCCATACATGACAACACATAGCAAATATAATATTCAATGGTGATAAACTACAAGCATTTCCTCTAAGATTGATAATGAGTAAAAGATTCTCACTATCTTTTCTTTTGTTCAAGGTAGTATTGAAAGTCCTTTTCAGGACAATCAGACAAGAAAAATAAAAGGAATCAAAACTGGGAAAGAAGAAGCAAAACTGTTACTCTCTGCAAATGATGTGATACTACATTTAGAAAATCTGAAGTTTCCACCAAAAAACTATTGCAACTAATAAATGATTTCAGTAAAGTTGCAGGATACATAGTTAACGAACATAAATCTGTTATTTCTATACAGTAGCAATATATTATAGAAAAGAGAAATTAAGAAAATGATGTCATTTATAATTGCATCAAAAAGTTAAAATATCTAGTAATAAATCTAGGAAGTGAAAGGAAGTGAAAGGAAAAGGAAAAGGAAGTGAAAAACCCTTATCCTGAAAACTATAAGATATTGATGAAAGAAGCTGAAGACAACACAAATATAGATAATACTGTTCTCATGGACTGACTATTCTATCCAAGGAAATCTACAGATTGAATGCAATCTATATCAAGCAATGACATTTTTTACAGATTTAGAAAAAAAATGATACTAAAATGTGTATGGAATGACAATAAAACCCAATTAACCAAAGCAGTCTTGAGAAAGAAGAGCAAAGCTGGAGGTATCATGTTCCCTGACTTAAAATATACTACTAAGCAACAGTAATCAATATAGTGTGCTACTGGGACAAAATCAAACACATAGATCAAAGAACAGAATAGAGAGCCCAGCAATAAACCCATATTTATATAGTCAATTAATATATGAAAAAGGAGGCAAAATATTCAATGGATGAAAGACAGATTCTTCAATAAATGGTGTTGGGAATACTGGAGAGCTACATGCAAAACAAACACACTAAATACAAAATAAATTCAAAATGGATTAAAGACTTAAATATAAAGCCTAAAACCATAAGACTCCTAAAAGAAAACATGGGCTAGTAAACATTTTGATATCAATCTTAGCAATATATTTTTGATCTGTCTCCTCAGGCAAAGGAAACAAAAACAAAAATAGACAAGTGGGACCCAATTAAGCCTAAAATCTGCTGTACAGCAAAGGAAACCATCAACAAAAAAGAAGAGACATCCTGCTGTATGGGAGAAAATATTTTCCAATGGTATGACAGATAAAGGGTTAATATACAAAATATACATATTATATAATATATTATAATATACATAATATGATATAAAAAATAAAACCAATCTTGTTGTAAAATAGCCAGAAAACGTCAATAAATATTTTTCCAAATAAAACATAGAGAAGACCATTAAACACATAAAATGATGCTCAGTCATCAGTTCAGTAGCTCAGTTGTGTCTGACTCTTTGTGCCCCCATGGACTGCAGCATGCCTGGCTTCCCTGTCCATCACCATCTCCTGGAGCTTGCTCAAACTCATGTCCATTGAGTTGGTGATGCCATTCAACCATCTCATCCTCTGTTATCCCCTTCTCCTCCATCATCATTATCAGGGAAATACAAATCAAACCAATGAGATATGACCACAAACCTATCTGAATGGCTAACTGAGACACAGCAAACAAAAAATAATTTGAAAGGCTATATGTGTTCCTATATTCATTGCAGCATTATTTACAACAACCAAGATATGGAAGCTTCTTAAGTGTCTTTTGACAGATGAATGGATAAAACATTGGTATATATATGTATTTGTTGCTGTTGTTGTTTAGTTGCTGGGCTAAGTTGTGTTCAACTCTTCGCAACCCCATGGACTGTACCCCACCAGGTTCCTCTGTCCATGGGATTTCTCAGGTAAGAATACTAGAGTGGGTTGCCATTTCCTTCTTCAGGCAATCTTCCTGACCCAGGGATTGAACTTGTGTCTCCTTCTTGGCAGGCAGATTCTTTACCACTGAGCCATCTGGGAAGCTCATATATATGTATCAGTTCAGTTCAGTTCAGTTGATCAGTTGTGTCCGACTCTTTGCAACCCCATGAATTGCAGCACGCCAGGCCTCCCTGTCCATCAACAACTCCCAGAGTTGACTCAGACTCACGTTCATCGAGTCAGTGATGTCATCCAGCCATCTTGCTATCCAATTGCCAACTTCCGTTGGATCACAGAAAAAGCAAGGTAATTCCAGAAAAACATCTACTTCTGCTTCATTAACTATACTGAAGCCTTTAACTGTGTGGATCACAACAAACTGGAAAATTTTTGAAGAAATGGGAAAACCAGACGACCTTACCTTCTTGCTGTCTGAGAAATCTGTATGCAGGTCAAGAAGTAACAGTTAGAACTGGACATGGAACAACAGACTGGTTCCAAATTGGGAAAGGAGTATGTCAAGAGTATGTATTGTCACCCCGCTTATTTAACTTATATGCAGAATATACCATGGGAAATGCTGGGCTGGATGAAGCAGAAACTGGAATTAAGACTGCTGGGAGAAATATCAGTAACCTCAGATATGTAGATGACACCACTCTTACGGCAGGCAGTGAAGAGGAACTAAAGGGTCTATTGATGAAGGTGAAAGAGGAGAGTGAAAAGTTGATTTAAAACTCAGCATTCAAAAATGAAGATCATGGCATCTGGTCCCATTACTTCATGGCTTATAGATGGGGAAACAATGGAAACAATGACAGACTTCATTTTCTTGGGCTCCCAAATCATGGTGGACAGTGACTGCAGCCATGAAATTAAAAAGTGCTTACTCTTTGAAAGAAAAGCTGTGACAAATTGAGAAACCGTATTAAAAAAACAGAGACATTTCTTTGCTGACAAAGGTCCGTCTAGTCAAAGCTGTGGTTTTTCCAGTAGTCATGTGTAGATGTGAGACCTGGACCATAAAGAAGACTGAGCACTGAAAAATTGATGCTTTTGAACTTTGGTTTTGGAGAAGACCCTTGAGAATCCCTTGGACTGCAAGGAGATCAAACCAGTGAATCCTAAAGGAAATCAAACCTGAATATTCATTGGAAGGACTGATACTGAAGCTGCAATACTTTGGCCACCTGACGTGAAGAGCCGACTCATTTGAAAAGACCCTGATGCTGGGAAATATTGAAGGCAGGAGGAAAAGTGGATTACAGAGCATGAGATGGTTGGATGGCATCACCAACTCAATGAACCTAAGTTTGAGCAAGCTATAGGAGATGGTGCAGGGCTAGGAATCCTGGCGTGCTGCAATCATGGGGTCACAAAGAGTTGAACATGACTGAATGACTGACTGGCAACAACTATAAAATACATATAATGAAATATTACTTAGCCATAAAAATGAATAATACCTTGTCATTTGCTACAATAAGGATGGATCTAGAATGTATCATGCTAAATAAATGTATCAGAGAACAAAGACCGTATTATTAACATCTCAGTATATGTGGAATCTGAAAAGCAAAAAAAAAAAAAAAAAAGGAATAAGGAAACAAAATGGAAACAGAGAAAGAAAGGAAGCTTGACAGATGGGACTGGGGTAGGGAGTGGTGAATGAAATAGATGAAGGAGATTAACAGATACATATATCCAGGCATAAAGTAAATAAGTCACAGGATGTAACATACAGCATAAGGAGTATAGTCAATAGTTTTGTAATAACTTTGTATGGGAACTGATGACTTACCATGATAATCTGATCATCAATTCATAATGTGTTTAAATGTTTAATCACTATGCTGTACACATGAAATGAACATACATTGTACACTAACTGCATTGCAATTTTAAAGAGTGTGAGATAGCTACCATACCCCTTTAATATGTGAAATCTGAACCCCAAATGTTGTCTCCTTAGTTGATGCAATAGGTAGTGATACTTCTGCTAAGCTCTTTGAGATTTTCGGTTGTTTTCTTCTTGGGCTAAGTTCAGTTTCCTTCTTACATGCACATTTCAAAAATCAGGCAAATATTTAAGAAAATTTATACACAGATTTTGGGCTCTCCTCTCAGTAGATCTTGCTTTCTGTGTTTTTTCCCTTCAATTTCCTGCGCCTCTGGCAGCTCAAAATACTTTAACGTATGTTTTCTTGGGCCAATAAGACTGCTGTTGTTGGCTGAAGTTTATCTGTCTCATGCTATATTAACTGAGGGGGTCTCTTTAAGGATAAATAATGCAGGTCAAGCTTGAATACTCACATGATTTTCTTCTTTCAACTGTGGATTCCCCTCAGTTTTCCATTTTTGACCAGCTACCATGAAATGAGGAAGTCTGAAGGCCAAAGCCATCTAATAATCTATGAATATTATGAAAGGAAGGAATTTCCAATAGAATGAGAGACAAAGTTTTACTTCAGTATCTGTCACATTGTGTTTGAGGTGAAATATCTGGATATTTATCAGTGCTGACTATGAATTACGGAGAAGGCAATGGCACCCCACTCCAGTACTCCTGCCTGGAAAATCACATGGATGGAGGAGCCTGGTAGGCTGTAGTCCATGGGGTTGCACAGAGTCGGACACGACTGAAGTGACTTAGCAGCAGCAGACTATGAATTAAGTGATGTTAAGGAAAGAAACCATGCATTCCTTTTGCTTTGTTCTGTCTCTCAAAATACTCTGAATTCTACTTACAAGAAGTTAGAATTTCCCCAGTATCTACCAGTAAACAAAATAGAAAGTAAAGTGACAATAAAGATACAAAAATAATTATATTTTCATTTAAGGAATACTCTTTATCTTTTTTGTAAGCAAAAGCAGTAGATTCCAAGCATGTTTAATTTAAATGATCTTCTTTTTAGATATTGATTTCTTTATGAATGGCTGCTACAGTCTGTTGCTTTCAAGGCAAATAGCCTAAACACAAATGCATAAGCCTTTATGTCCTGTTCATAGCATATGGTATTTTACTTAGTCTTGTTTTTCTTTCTTTCCTTTCTTTTTCCCCCCTCACATAGTCACAGAGATACAGTATAAGACAGGGTTTGAATATGCAAAGGAAAACATTAATTTTATTGAAGAGAAATTCAAGGGCTTTTATGGGTCTCCTGTTGATGTCTGAGCCTGAAAAAGAAACCAGATAATATGTAGGACACAATGTGAGAAAATGGGGATTATGTAGGACAGCATGTGAGACACCATTTCTGTGTCGCTGTCGGGACTGGGGACTACAAAATAAATGATATTGGGGTGAGTTCAATGCCGTTCTCAGTCAACTGTTTCCAAAGGGAAAATTTTTAAAAGAAAAAAATATACAAAGAAATCAAAAGAGCAAAATAATCTCCTTCTAGAAAACTCTTGTCAAAGAAAACATACCTCTACTATTAATAAATTACTGAAAAAAAAACATTCTGTGTGCCAACAAAGATTTAATGCAGAATACAGCCACAAATACTGCCTACTGTATAAACAAGTATACCTTCCAATGAGGGTTTTCAGAGAACCTCACTTTCTGCCCCCTCTGAAGGACAGCAGATAAGAAGGAAAGGTCATGCTCTCCTTTTGAAGGAATATCTGCTCTCTTGCTACAGTAGGAAGGACTATTAAAATAAATTTCTCTCATAGGGAGATATGAGAACCAAGTTTAATCAAATATTTGCATTTAAACGTTTTCCTCTCTCTCTTTTAAGGATGATTTTTGGAGACCAGAGAAAGGGAAACTTCTTTAAAAAAAAAAACATTTTTTTATAAACAAGTTAGCATTTTGTTCAACACATTTTATTATAACTCACATTTGTTTAGTACGAGGTTAGCCATCTTAGTGGGCTTCCCAAGTGGTGTTAGTAGTAAAGAAGCCACCTGCCAATGCAGGAGATATGAGGCGCAGTTTTGATCCCTGGGTCAGGAAGATCCCCTGGAGGAGGGCATGGCAATCTACTTCAGTATTCTTATTTGGAGGAGCCCATGGACAGAGGAGCCTGGCAGGCTACAGTGCATAGCACAGAGTTGGACACGACAGATGTAACCTAGCATGCATGCATGCGTGCAGCCATCTTAGTGGCTGTAAAGATAAATAAAGCACAATCATTCCCCTCAAGCTAAATGTGGTACCAGCTATAATGCAAGCCATATTATCTTAGGTGCGATAAATATCTTTATAAGATTCTGTGCATATGTTGTAGAAGGAGAGCTTAATTTTGGTTAGGAATCTAGAAGAAAATTCATCAAGGATGCAGCTTTTGGGATGAAACTGGATGGGATGTTAGATTTGGTTCACAGGACAAGAAGGGAAAGATCAAGTTATAGGGGCAGAAGGATGACAGGTGTATTCAGAAAGCAGCAAGAGAACAGGTCTTGCTAAGAAGCAGGCGCATAAATTACAGGAGACTTCCACTAGACGCTTTAGTAGTGCTCACCTCAAAATTGCTTTTAGCATGATGTCCCAGCCCCCAAACAGATTCAGCTCCTCAACACATTGACTGAAACATGAAATTAAGTGAAGATTTACAAGGGGAGGTGAGGAAGAGGGTTTCCCATCATGCAAATCAGAGAATGAGTCAAATATCCCAATGATGATTCTGTGTTTCACAACAGTTTTTCTCCACTTATTGCTACTACCTCATCTCTGCCACACTCTTACTCCTTTTGGATCAAGTTTCCAACAAGCCATACAGTTTCTTCATTATTCTAGGCCCTTGGTGACTTATTTTTCCACTTGAATTTCCTGTAGCTAAGCTAAACCATGGGACCCCATTATGCTCAGGTTGGCATGACCATTGCAGAAAGAGTACAGCACGGCGACTTTATTTAATGCATACAAGGATGGGTCAGCTTTATTTATTTTATTTACGTGTTGCTTTGCTTATTTAATAATCTGCCCAACAGCAGATTGGCCAGGTTTTTCCTGATTCTATTCATCCTGTAACTCTGGCTGTTACAGGACATGTGGTGGCCCTCAGGAGTTGTGTATTCTTATGAAATGCATGTGTATCCAAGTGTGTCTAATGATTTGCTGTGAAGTTAGATAAATTATGGGGCTTCCCAGGTGGCACAGTGATTAACAATCTGCCTGCCAATGCAAGAGATTCAAGAGACTCGGGTTCGATCCCTGGTTTGGGAAGCTCCCCTGGAGGAAGAAATGGCAGCACACTCCAGTATTCTGACCTGGAAAATCTTATGGACAGAGGATCCTGGCAGGCTGTAGTCCATGGGGTTGCAAAGAGTCAGACACAACTGAGCATGCAAGCACTCTACATATATTATATATAATAAATTATATCACGTTATCTCATATATCATGAAAATACCAGGACATGTGATGTCCTGCATTGGAGAAAGCATGTATTTCTCTATAGAAGAGTCATGGATTCCGAGGGTCATTGATACCATGCCATTGGTCTTGAACACTATCATCAAAGGCTTGATGTGCTAACATTTGTATAGAATATTCATCCATTACTAAGCATCACTTCCCTTCCTTCCAGCAGTTTGTTCCCAACTAAAGCATAAAATGTCACATTATCGATGTGGCATTATCAAGTTTCATCATGATTGACCTGATGTCACACTGTTTTGTAACAGAACTGGTTGATGTCAATCAAAGTCTCTTACAGAAACCCATTATAAACGGAGGGAACCATTTGTGCCAGCAAAGAACCATCTGGTACACTCTTCACTTTGAGGATGATCCTTGTGCTTATTTAAAACTCATTAAAGTCTAAATCTGAATTTTTGCTATATCAATGCCTTTGCTTGATCCTTGAAATGTTCAGCACTTTAGTAGTTCTTTGAGATAGGTAAAAATGTTGGGGATTTTTCTTTACATGGTATTCATTTTTTTTTTTAATGTAGGAGTTTTAGTTGAGTAGGCAACATACCAGAAAGACAAAAGCCCAAGAGACCTCCATAACTCTCTCTCGGAAAAGGGAAAACTGTTCTTGATGAGAATGAAAGAGAGAGAGACAGAGGAGAGACATAGAGAAAGACAAAGAGGGAGACACTGAGATACGGAGTCAGAGACAAAGAGATCCTTTGACTAAATTACAAAAAAGGAGAAAGAGAATACCCAGAAAAAGTGAAGCAAAGATTCCCGCTGATGCTCAGTGATTCTCACCGAGTGCTCAGCTGTGGTCTAGGTTGGGAAAACTGACCCCTGTCCTGCTGTGCTGCTTTCTGCCTGACATGTCCTGGAGTTTCTACACAAATTCTCTTCTCCGGGTTCCTCAAGGCTGCCATTTCCACTGCTGTCACTCTATCTTAAAGTGGCCTTTATGTGTCTCTTTGAAGTCAGCTCTCACAGAAAGTACAGAGAGCAGGGGGTAGAGTTTGGGGTGAATGTGATAGAAGATGGGGGTGTCTCTCCACTGATGCTTTTTCCCACTCCCTCACTAGACAAGAGGTATTTGTTTGAATGGTTTGATTGTAGGAGAAAATCCTGTTTATTTCCATGAAAATAACAAGGAACAACTTCTCTTTTTCTCTCTTTGCCACTCTTTGGGGCTTCCCTGGTAGCTCAGCTGGTTAAGAATCCACCTGCCATGCAGAAGATCCTAGTTTGATTCCTGGGTGGGGAAGATCTCCTGGAGAAGGGATAGGCTACCCACTCCAATATTCTTGGGCTTCCCTGGTGGCTCAGTTGGTAAAGAATCCGCCTAAAATGTGGGAGACCTGGGTTTGATCCCTGGGTTGGGAAGATCCTCTGGAGAAGGGAACAGCTGCCCACTCCAGTATTCTGGCCTGGAGAATTCCATGAACTGTATAGTCCGTGGGGTCAGTATCTTGAGTGTTTTCCCTGACTGAAATCCTTCTGCTTCCATGAATATAGACTGATTCTCCTTTCTCCTAATGGTACATTCTTGCATCCTAAAGAAAGGTTTCAGGATTGGTTTTGTACTATCTTTGCTTTTTCTGTCTCTTTTTGTTAAATCTAACCAATTTCATAACTTCAGTAATGACTCCTACCCAGGTGGTGCTAGTGGTAAAGAACCAGCCTGCCAATGCAGGAGACATAAGAGAAATGGATTCAATCCTTGGGTGAGGATGAGCCCCTGGAAAAGGGCATGGCAACCCACTCCAGTATTCTTGCCTGGAGAATCCTATGGACATAGGGCTACAGTCCACATGGTTGCAGAGTCAGACATGGCTGAAACAACTTAGCGTGCATACAGATACCTAAAAGATTTGCTTAAGCCTTGAGCATGATCCTTTATGAAGCTTCCCAGATGGTGTAGTGGTAAGGAATTCGTCTGCCTGTGTGGGAGGCACAAGTTATGGGTTCGATCCCTGGGTCCGGAAGATCCTCTTAAGTAGGAAATGGCAACCCTCTTCAGTATTCTTGCCTGGAAAATTCCATGGAAGAGGAGCCTGGTGGGCTACAGTCCATGGGGTCACAAAGAGTCAGACACAATGGAGTGTGCGTGAACACACACACACACACATGCTCCTTTATGTAGAAATGAATGCTCATAATTTCTAATTTTCCAGTGCTCATTATGTAGGGCATAGTGATAAACTGGGGCATATTAAGAGTTATAGAGTGACCAATAAAAATAATAAATCTCAATTTTAGCTTCTTGATCCCTGTTGTTGCAGAATTTTTTCTTCTTTTCATCTTACTTATTTTTTCAATGAAACACGGTGTGCTAAAAGCTAGAGATGAAAAATATTCATCAAAATATCACATATTCTGTGGCTGTTCCTGCAGTTAAAGCATACTGCTGCTGCTGCTAAGTCACTTCAGTCGTGTCCGACTCTGTGCGACCCCATAGACAGCAGCCCACCAGGCTCCCCTGTCCCTGGGATTCTCCAGGGAAGAACACTGGAGTGGATTGCCATTTCCTTCTCCAATGCATGAAAGTAAAAAGTGAAAGTGAAGTCGCTCAGTAGTGTCCGACTCTTCGCGACCCCATGGACTGCAGCCTTCCAGGCCAGAGTACTGGAGTGGGGAGCCATTAACACTTATTTAAGATTTTATAAGTATAATTACTAGAGTAGGGAATTCCCTTGTGGTCCAGTGCTTAGAACTTGGTACTCTCACTGACGGGGCCCTGGCCCTGGCTGGGGAACTAAGATCCCACAGCTGTGTTGTGTGCCAAAATTTTTTTCAATAAATAAATAAAAGAACTTTGAGTAAATGTGAGGCTTCAACTTAATATTTCAGGTTTTTTTTTTTTTTAATGTACACTATAAATCAAATCTTTGTGGCACCTCACTCAATATTTCATCAAAGATTTAGTCACAGTGTGATAAAACACATGTATACCTGTGGCGGATTCATTTTGATATTTGGCAAAACTAATACAATTATGTAAAGTTTAAAAATAAAATAAAATTAAAAAAAAAAGCAGAGAACAAATGACATGGTTTGTCTCTCTCCCAGTTCCCCCCATTTTATAGACAGGAAAACAATATGACACAAAACTTCAAGCTCACAGAGGTGAATGCATGTCTGACTCTTTTCGACCCCATGGACTATAGCCCACCTTCTTGTTCAAAGTTACAGAGCCAGTAATGATGACTGTAGGACCAGAATCCCAGGAATCGAATCCCCCAATGGTTGTTTGTTTCATTATGCAAAACACCCTTTTCTGAGTGTTTTCTCAAAGATTTTATCAACATCTATGGCTCCCCTCTGCTCATATGATTCTGATCTTCTCAACTACTTTCCAAGAGTTCTTTGAAGGAGAATAGGTAAACTCAAAGAGAGGGGGGGAAAATGGGAAGCCTGAGAAAATTTATCCCCAGGTTAAAATGCTTCATAAGAGTTATTTCTCTTGAGAACCATTTCCAGCACCTTTTCCTATAAATACAGCTGCATTTGATCCCTCTGTTACTTTGAAAACTATGTTTCTTAATATTTGTGCAAGTGTGTGCTAAGTAGCTTCAGTATTGTCTGACTCTATGGGACCCTATGGACTGTAGTCTGCCAGGCTCCTCTGTCCATGGAATTTTCCTGGCAAGAATACTGGAGTGAGTTGCCATTTCCTTCTCCAGGGTATTTTCCCAACCCAGAAATCGAACCTGTATCTCCTGTGTCTCCTGCATTGGCTGGCAGGTTCTTTACCACTGGCCACCTGGTAAGCCCTTTTAATATTAAAAAATATATATTTAATAATTATTTTTCTTTATATTTGCTACCTGGCTTTATTTATATTTACATAACTTATCACATTTTTAACTTTAAAATTATGTGAGTAATGTCATTTTGCAACAAATTCACTCAACATAGTTAGATGTGCACTACCTGGACATGTTAATGATAAAGCCTACGTGATTTCCATATGTGTCTTTTAATTGTTGCTTTCTTGTTTTTCTTTCCAAGAGCTCTGTTGCTTTAAAATCATTGTGGTCCTTTTTCTTATTAAAATTTTATTTTTTCTCTCCTTCCTTGAGTTATCATTAATCCCACCTTCCTCGTTGCATATTAACTAGCCTACTTTGCTTTTAAAAGATCTTGACACAATTCCATCCAAGTATCTCATATGACAATAGATCTCACAGTCTTTAACAGGCAAAGTATCCCAAGTCTTCTTAGAATGTTCTCTTCCTTTCTTCTACATTTCCAACATTTCTTTCTCTTTTTTAATGACAAATACTGTGGGTTTTTCCACACCCCATGTTTACTTAGCAGAAAAAAGAAGGACTGAAAATAGTCCTTAGAAGTTCCTCTAGTTCAGTCTTTTATTTAGAGGCAGCACTGCTTCTACACTATGGGCATTAAAACAACTCACGTCCTGTCTGACTCCTGTCCTGTTAAGAGAGCCATGCTTCTCAGATACATGGCCACCGGGACAGCTGCAGGCCAGCGTAGCCCTTCCTCTCTGACATCAAGCAACGACTCCCGATCTTGACTGCTGATACCCAGCAAGGTTCCCAAGAGTAGAGAGAGGGTTCAGTCTAGTTCTCACATTGGGGATTAATGACCCTATGGTGCCTGTGTGATCAGACCTTCTCTGCATGATGTTTTGGCTCTTTGGTTTTGGAAGATCCTGGGAAAAGTACAGAGGAGGAGGAAGTTTATACCATGTCTTCCTCCACGATCTTTAATAGCAAGTGCAGTGGCAGCTGTACCTGGGTGTTCCCCCACATACCTTTAGAAAATGGTCTCTTCATCCTTTCTGTTTGATATCATTTCAGATGTTGGTTCTTAACTTAGGTGATATAAAAATGGATCCTAAGGAAGATGGCAAACTAAAAAGGAATTGTTTATTTGGGGCCAATTCTCTGTTTTGTTTTTTTTTTTTT
>NW_011494934.1:2693287-2697055 GCF_000754665.1 Bison bison bison
TAACGTTTTACTTCTTTGTTACTCTTTCTGTACTGAAGAGAGAATAAATGACACTTCAGAGCTGTTAAGGAGTGTGAGAAAAAGAGATACTAAAGTCTCTCAGTGACTTAACCCATTTATTGAGTTCCTATTGTGTAATTTGCCCCTTTAGGCTCTGAAGATCAATTACTTAGATTAATGAGTGACTGTACTGTTCTTTCCCTGGAATGTTGTAATAGGAGCTAGTGATCTGATAAGATCTACACACTTCCACTTGGAAGGATGCTGAAGAAGACAAGAGGTCAGCTTAGGCACAGGATAATAATTGGTTATTAACTTAAAAGGCTAAAGCGTTCATCATGTTTAATTACCATTTTATACTTGAACTTGCTAATTATTGTATTGTACTGTGATGTACATTTAATTGGGAAAAAAATGTATATTTTTTCCCAATTAAAAAAAAAAGACTTGGTTTTGGTTATTTCTTTTCAAGTAGTAACTGCTAGTTTAATTTTACACAACCAAAAGATTGCTTGTCTATCAACTTACCATTGCTAACAATGGATTCAAACACAAACTGCCTGAACACATCTCTAACAACATATCTGAATATTTTTGAGCTACAAATTAGTGTAGGATTTTAAATGATTTCACCAGGAGCTTCAGCACTGAGAAATCTTCTCAGTCAAACCAGGGCATGTCTGAACTATGAGAAGTTGGAATCACAGAGGAGTGAAAGGAATAGGGTATCATTTAGTGGATGTCCGTTCGGAGGTAAATTGCAAGACATTAAGTGAGTCTTGGGCAACCTTAAGTGTTAAGAATTTTGAGAATAATTCAACATTAAGGCAAAAGAGAGAAAAAAAGAGACTTCAGGGCTGTTAAGGAGTGTGAGAAAAAAAGAAACTAAAGTCATTCAGTGAGTTAACCCATTTATTGAGATCCTATTGTCTTCTGGAAGAGTGTCATTTGCTCCCTTACCCAGTCTTGGCAGACAAACAAAATGTAATGGAGGCCCTTAATGTTGAGCAAAACAGAAGATAAAAGGTAATCTAACGGGAATAAATTTTCAACTCAATTTACAACATGTAGATTAAGTAACAAAGGAATATGGTAACTGGGATATGTGTGTAAGATTATATCTTCAAAAAACTTGAAAAATATTTATTCATTTGGCTGCACAGGTCTTAGTTGCAGCGTATGGGATCTTTAGTTGCAGCATGTGGGATCTAGTTCCCTGGCCAGGGTTTGAACCCAGGTCCCCTGCATTGCGAGCCCAGAGTCTTAGCCACTGAGCCATCAGGAAAGTCCCTCTTAAAAAACTTTTGATAAACAAAAAATTAGATTTTAGTAAGAAAAAGGCAGATTGTATGAAGTAATGTTTGCTTACAAAGATATTTTCACGAGTCACTGTTAGTGTGTTTATGATTTTGATTTGAAAAAAAAGCAGATAAAAATATATACCTAGTTTTCTTAGTCATATATGTATTGTTTTACTATGACACAATATCACCACCTGAGGATAATGTGCCTTCGAGCCCAGATCAGTGATGATTTTTGCCAATGAGGAGTGAAGAGGTTATTTTCTAAAAGCTGAATACATTTTTGTATACGTAAGGTCTCACTTTCTGATTAAGCAGTGGGAAAAAAGACAGTTGACATCAACCCCTTTTTTCTGATTTACTTTAGAAATGGGCAAAATTCCCAGTTGATGTTTCATGGATTGAGTGGACTTTAGCCAGTTAATAATTATATAGACCAGCTCCTCGCAATCTTTTCTCACAACTTGTGTGGGATGATGAGGTATGAGAATGTCATGACCAGAGGTCAAATGCACAGTGTCTCCAATCCTGGGAACAAACCTTGGATACCCCAAGGGTTAGAGGATCAATGTGTCATCATCTGTGTATTACAATCTTTTCAAGAATAAGAATATCAAAGAGTTCTTACTGAGATCATGGCACACCTAGGCGAAGTTAGATTTTTTCCAATGGACTTTCCCCTGACTTAACCATTTGAAGCCGGACTATATAACCCAGGTAATAAGCATAGAACATGTTTTCTTGATGCCAAATGATGACAAAGTTTTGGAAAGATAACTTGCTTCCCCTGGAATGCAGAAAGTGACATGATTATCCAGTTGTTCCTGAGGCTATCATAAACCATTTTTTAAAAAATTATTGGAGTATAATTGATTTACAATGCTGTGTCAGTTTTAGGTGTACAGAAAAATAAGCCAGACTGAGAAAGACAATACCATATGATATCACTCATATGTGGAATCTAACTAAAAATGATATAAATGAATTTATTAATCCATTTTTAAAAAGCTCTTGAAGACTTTTTAATGATCTCAATATTTGGCCAGAGTATCATAGAGAACTAACAAAGAATCTAGATTTGATGCTTTATTTTGTTGAGTATAAATATTACAAGGCACATTTTACTTCAGTAGTTCCCTAGAAAAAAATCACTCTTGGACAGTTGTTATCAGACTGACTTTCAAAAAAGTAGCACAGAAATCAGAGAGGAAAGAACAAATGTTATAAGCAATTTTGGGGAACAGGTGGCATCTCTAGGGGTGGCCTAGTACTAATTTGAGGGGAAATATTTTCATATTAATATTTCAAATGGCAAGAAATAACTGCTAGAGGTAACATGACAGCCTGGTACATATTAATACTAATGACTCAGATTGTTCTCTGAAAGAGGCTTATTGAGTGCTGACTGTGTGAGTAAATCCAAGCAAGCAGAAATATACATAAATACTTTTCTCTTACTTAAGCTAAAAATAACTGAATGGCACAAAGCCTGATACATGAACTGTAATTTCATTGAACACTAGTTTTATCTGGCCCTTAGTAAACCCTGGAAGATGATAAAGAGGGGCAAAGAGAAGAAACAAAGTGAGGAAAGAAAATTTTGAGTTTCAACTTGTCCTTAGTTATAACCCCATTGATAATTCTAATAATAAATAATATCAGAGTAAGCTATTTAAACTGTGGAAAATTCTGAAAGAGATGGGAATACCAGACCATCTAACCTGCCTCTTGAGAAACCTATATGCAGGTCAGGAAACAACAGTTAGAACAGGACATGGAACAATAGACTGTTCCAAATAGGAAAAGGAGTACATCAAGGCTGCATATTGTCACCCTGCTTATTTAACTTATATGCAGAGTACATCATGAGAAATGCTGGGCTGGAAGAAGCACAGGCTGGACTCAAGATTGCTGGGAGAAATATCAATAAGCTCAGATATGCAGATGACACCACCCTCATGGCAGAAAGTGAAGAGGAACTAAAAAGCCTCTTGATGAAAGTGAAAGTGGAGAGTGAAAAAGTTGGTTTAAAGCTCAACATTCAGAAAACAAAGATCATGGCATCTGGTCCCATCACTTCATGGGAAATAGATGGGGAAACAGTGGAAACAGTGTCAGACTTTATTTTGGGGGGCTCCAAAATCACTGCAGATAGTGACTGCAGCCATGAAATTAAAAGACGCTTACTCCTTGGAAGGAAAGTTATGACCAACCTAGATAGCATATTCAAAAGCAGAGACATTACTTTGCCAACAAAGGTTCATCTAGTCAAGGCTCTGGTTTTTCCAGTGGTCATGTATGGATGTGAGAGTTGGACTGTGAAGAAGGCTGAGCATCGAAGAATTGATGCTTTTGAACTGTGGTGTTGGAGAAGACTCTTGAGAGTCCCTTGGACTCCAAGGAGATCAACCAGTCCATCCTAAAGGAGATCAGTCCTGAATATTTATTGGGAGGACTGATACTGAAG
>NW_011494934.1:2697155-2714753 GCF_000754665.1 Bison bison bison
CTGCAAGGAGATCCAACCAGTCCATTCTGAAGATCAGCCCTGGGATTTCTTTGGAGGAAATGATGCTGAAGCTGAAACTCCAGTACTTTGGCCACCTGATGCGAAGAGTTGACACATTGGAAAAGACTCTGATTCTGGGAGGGATTAAGGGCAGGAGGAGAAGGGGATGACAGAAGATGAGATGGCTGGATGACATCACTGACTCGATGGACTTGAGTCTGAGTGAATTCTGGGAGATGGTAATGGACAGGGAGGCCTGGCGTGCTGCGATTCATAGGGTCGCAAAGAGTTGGACACGACTGAGTGACTGAACTGAACTGAAACTATTTCAGGTTGAAATCAGATATGTTGTGTACATTAAGAAAAGAGCTTTGATAACATGGGAATTATGCTTTGCTAGTAGAAGTAATAATTCAATCACCAAATAAAAGGTAGGTCATTTTATTTTCAGCAGATCTTCTGTATAGTAAACAAAGAGTCAGTAAATATTTTTTGTTTATGTTTAACGAAGAAATTGCTGATTGGTTCTATTATTTATGTTAGAAAGTAAAGCTAACAAATTAACTTTCTTGCCTCTGGGAGATTTTATAAACATCAAGTGAATTCATAATTGATTTGATTTTACGTAAGAAGTTCTTGCCTTTGGGGTTAAAAGAAAAAAAATTAAATTCCCCTGTCATGTACCAAGGTATAGATTTATAAAAGTTAATTGATCCTGTGAGGATAGGAGGACTAAATTACTTTATGGTTACCAATTTGATACTTTTATTGTGCCTTTTAAATGTTACTGCACAGTATAGTGGGATGAAAATTGCTTTTCTGTCAGAAAACTGCATTTGAGTCTCAGCTTTATCCCTTTTTGACCTGACCTGACCTGACCTGAACCCAGCAGTCAACCACCCTGCTAGATACACAGATGATTAAGATGTGCTCCCTGACAGCCAGTGTTGTTATTTAGTTGGTAAGTCGTGTTTGACTCTTTTATGACCTCATGGACTGTAGCCTGGCAGACTCCTCTGTCCATGGGATTTCCCAGGCAAGAATACTGGAGTCGGTTGCCATTTCCTTCTCCAGGGGATTTTGCTGACCCAAGGATCGAATCTATGTCTCCTGCTACAGCAGGTGGATTCTTTACCACTGAGCCAATGCTCAAAATTCTCCAAGCCAGGCTTCAACAGTACAAGAACCATGAAATTCCAGATGTTCAAGCTGGATTCAGAAAAGACAGAGAAACCAGAGATCAAATTGCTAACATCCGTTGGATCATCAAAAAAGCAAGGGAACACCAGAAAAAGATCTGCTTTATTGATTATGTCAAAGCCTTTGATTGTGTAGATCCCAACAAACTGTGGAAAATTCTTCAAGAAATGGGAATACCAGACCACCTTACCTGCCTCCTGAGAAACGTGTATGCAGATTAAGAAGCAACAGTTAGAACTGGACATGGAACAACAGACTGTTTCCAAATTGGGAAAGGAGTATGTCAAGGCTGTATATTGTCACCTTGCTTATTTAACTTATACACAGAGTACTTCATGTGCCATGCCAGGCTGGATGAAGCACAAACTGGAATCAAGATTGGGAGAGAAATATCAATAACCTCAGATATGCAGATTATACCACCCTTATGGCAGAAAGCAAAGAAGAGCTAAACAGCTTCTTGATGAAAGTAAAAGAGGAGAGTGAAAACAGTTGGCTTAAAACTCAACATTCAGAAAACTAAAATCATGGCATCTGGTCCCATGACTTCATGGCAAATAGATGGAGAAACAGTGGAAACAGTGACAGACTATTTTTTGGAGCTCTAAAATCACTACAGATGGTGACTGCAGCCATGAAATTAAAAGATGCTTGCTCCTTGGAAGAAAAGTTATGACAAACCTAGACAGCATTTTAAAATGCAGAGACATTACTTTGCCAGCAAAGGTCCATCTAGTCAAGGCTGTGGTTTTTTCCAGTAGTCATATATGGATGTGAGAGTTGGACTACAAAGAAAGTTGAGTGCCGAAGAATTAACGCTTTTGAACTGTGGTGTTGGTGAAGACTCTTGAGAGTCCCTTGGACTCCAAGGAGCTACAACCAGTCCATCCTAAAGGAGATCAGTCCTGGGTATTCATTGGGAGGACTGATACTGAAGCTGAAACTCCAGTACTTTGGCCACCTGATGTGAAAAACTGACTCATTTGAAAAGACCCTGATGCTGGGAAGGATTGAGGGTAGAAGGAGAAGGGGACAACAGTGGGTGAGATGGTTGGATGGCATCATCGACTTGACTGACATGAGTTTGAGCAAGCTCTGGGAGTTGGTGATGGACAGGGAAGCCTGGCGTGCTGCAGTCCGTGGGGTGGCAAAGAGTCGGACACAAATGAGTGACTGAACTGAACTGAGCCCCTAGGGAAGCCATATTCCTCTTTGACTACAGCTTTGATGAGGTTGGCTCACACATATTTTACACCTCCATCACCTCAATAGCTGGAGATTACAGGAATAGTATTATAAGTATCTATAAACACACTGACAGACAAAATATAAGAACACTACTTGACAAAAAGAAAATAAATGGGATCGGTTAGATGGAAAAACAAGTAAAACATGAAGTTTCCCAAAGACTTGTATGATGCAGGAATGGATTATCTCTAAGTTTATTTCAAAGTCAGAGATAATAGAAGTGATGAGTGGGAAGAAGTCAGGGGCAAATGTTGAGAAATTAAATATGAAATAGCAAACAGGCTTTGATTGTTGTGTGCCTCACCTTCAGTCTCTAAGCAGCAAGCAATAGAAAGCTGCTGCTGCTGCTGCTGCTGCTGCTAAGTCGCTTCAGTCGTGTCCGACTCTGTGCAACCCCATAGACGGCAGCCCACCAGGCTCCTCTGTCCCTGGGATTCTCCAGGCAAGAACACTGGACTGGGTTGCCATTTCCTTCTCCAATGCATGAAAGTCAAAAGTGAAAGTGAAGTCGCTCAGTCATGTCCGACTCTCAGCGACCCCATGGACTGCAGCCCACCAGGCTCCTCCATCCATGGGATTGTCCAGGCAAGAGTACTGGAGTGGGGTGCCATTGCCTTCTCCCAATAGAAAGCTGAGCCCATGCAAATCAGAGACCTGTGTACAGAACTAGAAATGCTGAACAGTGACCAAAGGCAACTAACAATCTTCAGGAGCCAAATAGAACCTGCAAAACAAGAAAAAAAATTGCTTCAGTTGTGTCCAGCTTTTTGAGACTCTCTGTCCACCAGATTCTCCAGGCAAGGATACTGGAGTGAGTTGCCATGCCCTCCTTCATGGATCTTCCAGACCCAGGGATGGAACCTGCATCTCCTGTGTTTCCTGCATTGCTGGCAGATTCTTTACCCACTGAGCGACCTGGGAAGCCCCACACATAGGAATACTGAAATACAAAGATGATTAAGAGGGAAGATATGGCCAAGATGGAGAGTAGGAAGACCCAGAGCTCATCTCCTCCCACATGCACACCAAAACAGCAACTATCTACAGAGAACTGTTGATGAGAACAACTTAAAGATTAGCACAACTGAAGATATAAAGAAAAAAGCACAATGACGTGAGTGGGTGGAGGCAAAGATGGAACCATGTACAACCCCTGAGTCCTTGTCTACTGAAGTAAAATACTGGCTCAAGCTTTCTTGATTGGGGAATGTGAAGATGTAGAGACAAAGAATAGCTGTTGGGCTGGAGAACTGGTAACAATTTCGACTACAATTCTGCCACAGAGCAGAATCACCAAGCTCAGAGTTCCCTGAAAGATATAGAGACCTGACACATTCCTTAATTGTTTTTGTAGGAAGCAGACCCCCTACAGATGAAAACTGCTGACCATAAGAACTGGTTGAAACCAGAAGAGGGATGATTTTTGAAATCTCACCTTGAAGCCAACCTATATGAGAACTGTCCATGAGCTGATCATGCCCTGGGCTTGAAACTATAAAACTCCTCACGAGTTCCTCCAGGGTGGCTCACGTAGTCCTGAGGGCATTAGCCCATGGGGCCCACATGTGTCTGGCAGAGCAGTAATTTTCTACTTTACCTCAAACTCTGTCTCTGCCTTTGTATTCAGCACCAGTGAACAGATGCCGAGTTTTGGCAGCAAAGACATGGTATAGTCAAGACCCATACCCCTGGATGAGTGACCCACAAATGGGAGAATAATTACAATTGCCGAGGTTTTCCCCAAGGAGTGAGGGGTTAAACCCATACTGAGCTCCCTAGGTGGGGGTGCTATATGAGGAAGTCAAGCCCCTGGAATGTCTGGATTCGAAGACCAGCAGGGCTTGCATGCTGGAGAGTCAGCAAGCTGTAGGAAATCTCACACACCCCGTGACTCAGGCAGAGGCGAGAATTTGAAAGGAGCCTGCGTCAGACCCATTTGCTGATCTTGGAGAGCCTCTTGGAAAAGCAGGAGGAGTCTGCGATACTTTCTGGGGACATAAACTCTGATGCCATCCATTTCCGGGGCTCATTCTACCACAAGGACCCTACTGCTAGCAGGTGCCATCTGGGACTCCTCCCTCCAGCCTCTTAGTGTCTAGGGCCTTATTCTTCCACCTGCCTATCGGCAATCACGCCAGAACGAATCTTTTAGGACTAGCAGCTAGCTGCACGGGGACAGTCTGCCTCCCAGTGGGTGCAAGACTCAAACCCACTTGGCAGGGGATCAGCACCAGCACCCAAATGACCTGCAGCCAGTCACCTCAGGGCCAGGCCCTGCCCACCAAGAGGCTACACCAGGTCTGGGACACCTAAAGACCCCAAGCAGCCATGCTAGGACCCAGCCTTGCTCCCCAGCAGGTCAGCAGTAGTCCTGGGACCCCTGGGCTCAGCAGCAAACTGTGGCAGGATCCAGTCCTGCCCACAGCGGGCCTCCAGCCTCCTCACCAGGCAGGGCCTGACAGAGGACCGGGCTGGGGTCAGGCCCAGGTGCCAAGACACTAAGAGTCATCAGCCCATTACAACCAGAGGACCCATGCTGCTCACACACAGCTCAGCAAAAGGACCCAAGCAGCTGACTGCATCCCTGCCATATAGAGTTCTGATGATCAGAAGGGAGTGTGCTGCCAGGCCACATAAGGCATCTCCAATATCTCCTGGAGGCTGCTTCTCCAGAATTGGAAAAAGTAAGTCCTCCCTAACAAATAGAAGTAAAAACACAGTATAAGGCAAAATGAGGTAATGGAGGAATATGTTCCATTGGAGGAACAAGTTAGAACCTCAGAAAAAGAACTAAGTGAAGTGGAGATAAGAAATCCTTTATCCTGATAAAGGGTTCAAGGTAATGATCCAAGGTACTCAATATACTTGGGAGGAGAATGGATGAATACAGTGAAAATTTTAGGAAAGAATTAGAAAATATAAAAGAACCAAACAACTGATGAATACAACAATTACAGTGAAAAATACACTACAAGCAATCAACAGGAGACTAAATGATGTAGAGGAATGGATCACTGACTGGAAGACAGAGTAGTGGAAATCACTCAAGAGGAATAGATAAAAGAAAAAAGAATTTCAAAAGATGAGGCTAGATTAAGAAATCTATAGGTCAACAACATAAGGCATACAAACATTCATCTTATAAGGGTCTTAGAAGGAGGAGAGAGAGAGAAAGGGGCAGAAATTTATTTGAAATGATAATAGCTGAAAACTTTCCTAACCCAGGAAAGGAAACAGACATCCAGGTCCAGGACAGGGTCTCAAGTAAGATGAAAATGAAACCAAAGAGGGCCACACCAAGACATATGGCAATTAAAACATCAAAAATTAAAGATAAACAAAGAATTGCAAAAACATCAAGGAGAAAGTTACTACTTAGGTACAAGGGAACACCCCATAAGAAAATCAGCTGACCTTTCAGCAAAAATTTTACAGGCCTGAAGGGAGTGTTATGATATATTCAAAGTGCTGAGAGAAATAACCTACAATCAACGTTTCTCTAACGGCAAAGCCATTACTAAACTTTGAGTGATAAAGAATTATACAGGGAAGCAAAAAGTAAGAGTTTAGCACCTTAAATCAGCTTTATAAGAAACATTAAAGTGACTTCTTTAAGAAAAAAAAAAGATCATAACTATAAACATCAAACTTCTGAAAGGAAAAATCTCATTGGTAAAGCAAACATCTCATTGGTAAATGCCGACATCCATTGGATCATCAAAAAAGCAAGAGAATACCAGAAAAATATCTACTTCTGCTTTATTGATTACACCCAAGCCTTTTACTGTGTAGATCACAACAAACTGGAAAATTCTTCAAGAAATGGAAATATCAGACCACCTGACTTGCCTCCTGAGAAACCTGTATGCAGGTCAGGAAGCAACAGTTAGAATTGGACATGGAACAACAGACTGGTTGCAAATTGGGAAAGGAGTACATCAATGCTGTATACTGCCACACTGCTTATTTAACTTATATGCAGAGTACATCATGTGAAATGCCAGGTTGGATGAAGCACAAGCTGGAGTCAAGATTGCCGGGAGAAATACCAAAAACCTCAGATATGCAGATGACACCACCCTTATGGCACAAAGCAAAGAGGAACTAAAGAGCCTCTTGATGAATGTGAAAGAGGAGAGTGAAAAAGCTGGCTTAAAACTCAAAATTAAAAAAGTGACCGTCTTGGCATCTGTTCCCGTCACTTTGTGGCAAATAAATGGGGAAACAATGGACAGTAAGAGACTTTATTTTCTGGGCTCCAAAATCACTGAAGATGGTGACTGCAGCCATGAAATTAAAAGACGCTTGCTCCTTAAAAGAAAAGCTATGACAAACCTAGACAGCATATTAAAAAAGCAGAGACATTACCTTGCTGACAACAGTCCATCTAGTAAAAGCTATGGTTTTTCCAGTAGTCATGTATGGATGTGAGAATTGGACTCTAAAGGAAGCTGAGTGCTGAAGAATTGATGCTTTTGAACTATGGTGTTGGAGAAGACTTTTGAGAGTCCCTTGGACTGAATGGAGAGCCAACCAGCCAAGCCTAAAGGAAATCAAACCTGAATACTCATTGAAAGGACTGATGCTGAGGCTGAATCCCCAATACTTTGGCAACCTGATGCCAAGAACTGACTCCTTGGAAAAGACCCTGATGCTGGGGAAGATTGAAGGTGGGAGAAGGGATGAATGTCAGATGAGGTGGTGGATACCATCACTGACTCAATGGACATGAGTTTGAGTAAGCTCTGGGAATTGGTGATGGACATGGAGGCCTGCTGTGCTGCAGTCAGTGGGGTTATGAAGAGTCAGACACGACTGAGCGGCTGAACTGAAAGCAAACATGCAGCAATGATGGTAAATCAATCATGTATAAAACTATCAGGAAGGTTAAAAGATAAAGGTAGTAACATCATCCATCTATATAAACAGTAAATATGGGGCTTCCCTGGCACCTCAGCTGGTAAAGAATCTGCCTGCAGTGCAGAAGACCTGGGTTTGATCCCTGGGTTGGGAAGATTCCCTTGAAGAAGGCATGGCAACTCACTCCAGTATTCTTGCCTGGAGAATCCCCTTGGCCAGAGGAGCTTGGCGAGATACAGTCCATGGGGTCACAAAGAGTCAAACATGACTGAGTGACTAAGAACAGCCCAGCACAAACAAGGAATACACAAAACAGAAAGTGGTGGGATATTAGAAATAAAGGGAAAAGAGAAGACAACATCCTAGGTAAAACTGACCCTAAAACCTTGGATTAAAAAGGTTCCAAGGGATGAATAAAATAAATTTTAAGGTAATATATGAAGGTGTATCATGTTGTACATTTCACATTTTAGAACACTATGATTGTAGAAAAGACAAAAATCAGAAGGAAAAAAGTTAACTGAAAAGGAATTAGAATCACATTACTATTTTAGCAACATTATATAGTGGGAGACATTTGAGTAATATTTTCAATATTCTGAGAAAAAATAAATTTGACTGTAGAATCAAATCACAGTGACACTTGTTTTTTAAGTAAGAACTAAGAGCATTTTTTACCATTTTTGAAGAACCGATAGAAAGATGTGTTGCAGTAAAATGAAAAAAAAAAAAGAGAATCAAAGATCAAGTATGTAGACATCAATTGGTTCGTCATTCATAGGCAATAATAGTTTAACTATGACTACTAAACATAAGGCTCATTAATATAATGAAAAAATACACATGGAAAATATTTTATATTTGTCTTATACCTTATTTACAACTAAAGGAAAAATAATCTAGCAAATAAAAGATGATCAAATCTAAGATAATTTAATGAAAAAACAAGAATTTATGGAAAAAAGAAATAATAAGGTAGAATAAATAAGGACAAAAATCAATACTAAAACTATATATCAGTGTATTTATTCTGTTATTAAATGTCTCAAATCTTAGATTGTTGAACTAAAAAAATTCACCTAAAAATTGTTAACAAAGAGAATTTTTTTTTAAAAAGGAGAGATGCTCATTTAGCAAATGTTTAAAAACAATAATGAAACATCCAAAGAGTAGAATATTATTATACTATTTAAGACAAAGTGGATTTTAAGGTCAAACATCAAATAAAACAAAGGGAGCCATTTCATCTGAAAAGGTCAAAGTCATAGAAAAGATATAACAATTACGAACTTTGAGACAACTAAGACATAACTTGGAAATATATATATTAGAAACTTCAAGAAGTACAGAAATATTAAGTCCTCATGGCATGCTGCAGTCCATGGGGTCACAAAGAGTTAGGCATGACTGAGCAACTTAACAACAACATCTTCAGAATACTTCTTCTAAAAACAATTAGCACAACTAAACTTGCTTAATATAAATGATAAATATATAGACACTTTTGTTTCTACTACATTATTTTTTTAAATCATTGAAATACTCACCACCTTTGATCATTCCTTAAGTCACAGAGAGAATCTCAATTAAACCTTCCTCCAAAAGAAGTTAAAATAAATTAATAACAAAACAAGTTCAGTTCAGTTCAGTTCAGTCGCTCAGTCATGTCCGACTATTTGCAACCCCATGAATCACAGTACACCAGGCAGGCCTCCCTGTCTATCAGCAACTCCCAGAGTTTACCCAAACTCATGTCCATTGAGTCAGTGATGCCATTTAACCATCTCATCCTCTGTCATCCCCTTCTCCTCCTGCCCCCAATCCCTCCCAGCATCAGGGTCTCTTCACATGAGTCAGCTCTTGGCATCAGGTAGCCAAAATATTGGAGTTTCAGCTTCAACATCAGTCCTTCCAATGAACACCCAAGACTGATTTCCTTTAGGATGGACTGGTTGGATCTCTGTGCAGTCCAAGGGACTCTCAAGAATCTTCTCTAACAACACAGTTCAAAAGCATCAATTCTTCAGCTCTCAGCTTTCTTTATAGTCCAACTCTCACATCCATACATGACCACTGGAAAAACCATAGCCTTCCAAGGAGTTAGTATCTTTTAATTTCATGGCTGCAATCACCATCTGCCGCGATTTTGGAGCCCCCCAAAATAAAGTCTGACACTGTTTCCACTGTTTCCCCATCTATTTCCCATGAAGTGATGGGACCAGATTCCATGATCTTCGTTTCCTGAATGTTGAGCTTTAAGCCAACTTTTTCACTCTCTTCTTTCACTTTCATCAAGAGTCTCTTTAGTTCCTCTTCAAATTCTGCCATAAGGGTGGTGTCATCTGCATATCTGAGGTTATTGATATTTCTCCTGGCAATCTTGATTCCAGCTTGTGCTTCTTCCAGCCAAGCGTTTCTCATGATATACGCTGCAAATACGTTATATACGCAGGGTGACAATATACAGCCTTGAAGTACTCCTTTTCCTATTTGGAACCAGTCTGTTGTTCCACATCCAGTTCTAACTGTTGCTTCCTGACCTGCATACAGGTTTCTCAAGAGGCAGGTCAGGTGGTCTGGTATTCCGATCTCTTTCAGAATTTTCCACAGCTTATTGTGATCCACACAGTCAAAGGCTTTGGCATAGTCAATAAAGCAGAAATAGAATTTTTTCTGGAACTCTCTTGCTTTTTCTATGGTCCAACAGATGTTGGCAATTTGATCTCTGGCCCCTCTTCCTTTTCTAAAACCAGCTTGAACATGTGGAAGTTCATGGTTCACGTATTCCTGAAGCCTGGCTTGGAGAATTTTGAGCATTACTTTACTAGCATGTGAGATGAGTGCAATTGTGTGGTAGTCTGAGCATTCTTTGCCATTGCCTTTCTTTGGGATTGGAATGAAAACTGACCTTTTCCAGTCCTGTGGCCACTGCTGAGTTTTCCAAATTTGCTGGCATATTGAGTGCAGCTCTTTCACAGCATCATCTTTTAGCATTTGAAATAGCTCAATTGGAATTCCATCACCTCCACTAGCTTTGTACGTAGTGATGCTTCCTAAAGCCCACTTGACTTCACATTCCATTATATCTGGCTCTAGGTGTTATCTATCACACCATCATGATTACCTGCGTCATGAAGATCTTTTTTGTACAGTTCTTCTGTGTATTCTTGCCACCTCTTCTTCATATCTTCTGCTTCTGTTAGGTCCATACCATTTCTGTCCTTTATCAAGCCCATCTTTGCATGAAATGTTCCCTTGGCATCTCTAATTTTCTTGAAGAAATCTCTCATCTTTCCTATTCTGTTGTTTTCCTCTATTTCTTTGCATTGATCGCTGAGGAAGGCTTTCTTATCTCTCCTTGCTATTCTTTGGAACTCTGCATTCAAATGGGTATATCTTTCCTTTTCTCCTTTGCTTTTCACTTCTCTTCTTTTCACAGCTATTTGTAAGGCTTCCTCAGACAGACATTTTGCTTTTTTGTATTTCTTTTTCTAGGGGATGGTCTTGATTCCTGTTCCTGTACAATGCCATGAACCTCTGTCCATAGTTCATCAGGCACTCTGTCTATCAGATCTAGTCCCTTAAATCTATTTCTCACTTCCACTGTATAATCATAAGGGGTTTGATTTAGGTCATACCTGAATGGTCTAGTGGTTTTCCCTACTTTCTTCAATTTAAGTCTGAATTTGGCAATAAGGAGTTCATGGTCTGAGCCACAGTCAGCTCCCAGTCTTGTTTTTGCTGACTGTATTGAGCTTCTCCATCTTTGGCTGCAATGAATATTATCAATCTGATTTCAGTGTTGACCATCTGGTGATGTCCATGTATAGAGTCTTCTCTTGTGTTGTTGGAAGAGGGTGTTTGCTATGACCAGTGTGTTCTCTTGGCAAAACTCTGTTTTCTTTTGCCCTGCTTCTTTCTGTATTCCAATGCCAAGTTTGCCTGTTACTCCAGGTATTTCTTGGCTTTCTACTTTTGCATGAAAAGGACATCCTTTTTGTGTGTTAGTTCTAAAAGGTCTTGTAGGTCTTCATAGAACCATTCAACTTCAGTTTCTTCAGAGTTACTGGTCAGGGAATAGACTTGGATTACCATGATATTGAATGGTTTGCCTTGGAAACGAAGAGAGATCATTCTGTCATTTTTGAGATTGCATCCAAGTACTGCATTTTGGACTCTTTTGTTGACCATGATGGCTACTCCATTTCTTCTAAGGGATTCCTGCCCACAGTAGTAGATATAATGGTCATCTGAGTTAAATTCATCCATTCCAGTCCATTTCAGTTCGCTGATTCCTAGAATGTCGACGTTCATTCTTGCCATCTCCTATTTGACCACTTCCAATTTGCCTTGATTCATGGACCTAACATTCCAGGTTCCTATGAAATATTGCTGTTTATATGATTGGATGTTACTTCTATCACCAGTCACATCCACAACTGGTTTTTGTTTTTTTTTTTTTTTGCTTTGGCTCCATCCCTTCATTCTTTCTGGACTTATTTCTCAACTGATCTCCAGTAGCATATTGGACACCTACAGACCTGGGGAGTGTCCTATCTTTTCAGTGTCCTATCTTTTTGCCTTTTCATACTGTTCATGGGTTCTCAAGATAAGAATACAGCAAATTCCTGTTTGCTATCTATTTTACATATGGTAATGTAAGTTTCCATGTTACTCTTTCCATACATCTCACCCTTTCCTCCCCTCTCCCCATGTCCATAAATCTATTCTCTATGTCTGTTTCTTCATTGGTGCCTTGTAAATAAATTCTTCAGTACCATTTTTCTAGATTATGTATGTATGTCTTAGAATATGGTATTTATCTTTCTCTTCCTGACTCACTTCAGAAAGTGAGTATAATATCTATAATAGGTTTTAGGTTCATCAATCTCATTAGAACTGACTCAAATGCATTCCTTTTTATGACTGAGTCATATTCCATTATGTATATATACCACAGCTTCTTTATCCATTCATCTGTCCATGGGCATCTAGATTGCTTCCAAGTTCTAATTATTATAAATAGTGCTGAAATGAACAATGGGATACATGTGTCTCTTTCAGTTTTGGTTTCCTCAGGGTATATGCCTAGGAGTGGATTTGCTGGGTCATATGGTGGTTTGAATCCTAGTTTTCTAAGGAATCTCCATACCATCTTCCATAGTGGCTGTATCAATTTACATTCCTACCAACAGTGCAAGAGTGTTCCCTTTTCTCCACACCCTTTCCAGCATTTATTGTTTGTAGACTTTTTGATGAGAGCCATTCTGACCAGTGTGAGGTGAAATCTCATTGCAGTTTTGATTTGCATTTCTCTAATGATGAGTGATGTTGAGCATCTTTTCAAGTTTGTCAGCCATCTGTTTGTCTTCTTTGGAAAAATGTCTGTTTAGGTCTTTTCCCCACTTTTTGATTGGGTTGTTTGTTTTTCTGGTATTGAGTTGTATGAGCTGCTTGTATATTTTGGAAATTAATCCTTTGTCAATTGTTTTATTTGCTATTATTTTCTCCCATTCTGAGGGTTTTCTTTTCACCTTTCTTATAGTTTCCTCTGTTGTGAAAAAGCTTTTAAGTTTAATCAGGTCCCACTTTTTTACTTTTGATTTTGTTTCTGTTACTCTAGGAGATGAGTCATCATACAGAATCTTGCTTTGATTTACATCATCAAGTGTTCTGCACATGTTTTCCTCTAAGAGTTTTATAGTTTCTGGGCTTACATTTAGGTCTTTAATCCATTTAGAGTTTATCTTTGTGTATGGTGTTAGGGAGTGTTCTAATTTCATTCTTTTACATGTAGTTGTCTAGTTTTCCCAGCACCATTTATTGAAGAGGCTGTTTTTGCCCCATTCTATATTCTTGCCTCCTTTGTCAAAAATAAGGTACCCATAGGTACATGGGTTTATTTCTGAGCGTTCTGTCTTGTTCCATTTGGAAATATTTCTGTTTTTCTGCCAGTACCATACTGTTTTGAGGACTGTGGCTTTGTAGTATAATCTGAGGTCAGGAAGTTTGATTCATCCTGCTCAATTCTTCTTCTCAAGACTGCTTTGGCTATTCTGGGTCTTTTGTGTATCCATATGAATTGTGAAATTGTTTGTTCTAGTTCTGTGAAGAATGACATTGGTAATTTAATAAGGATCTCATTGAATCTGTAGATTGCATTCGGTAGTGTAGTCATTTCCATCATACTGATTCTTCCTACCCAGCAACATGGAATATCTCTCCAGCTGTTTGTGTCATCTTTGATTTCTTTCAATAATGTTTTGTAATTTTTTGTGTACAGTTCTTCTATCTACTTAGGTACGTTTATTCCTATAGATTCAATTATTTTTGTGTCAATAGTGAATGGAAGTGATTCCTTAATTTCTCTTTCAAATTCTTCATTGTTAGTATATTGAGATGAAAGCGATTACTGTGTACTGATTTTGTATCCTCAACTTTGCTAAATTCACTGATTGGCTCTAGTAATTTTCTGATATGATCTTTAGGGTTTTCTATAACAAACACCCTCTTTCAACAACACAAGAGAAGACTCTATACATGGATATCACCAGATGGTCAACACCGAAATCAGATTGATCATATTCTTTGCAGCCAAAGATGGAGAAGCTCTATACAGTCAGCAAAAACAAGACCAGGAGCTGACTGTGGCCCAGACCATGAACTCCTTATTACCAAATTCAGACTTAAATTGAAGAAAGTAGGGAAAACCACTAGACCATTCAGGTATGACCTAAATCAAATGCCTTATGATTATATAGTGAAAGTGAGAAAAAGACTTAAGGGACTAGATCTGATAGACAGAGTGCCTGATGAACTATGGAATGAGGTTCGTGACATTGTACAGGAGACAGGGATCAAGACCATCCCCATGGAAAAGAAATGCAAAAAAGCAAAATGACTGTCTGGGGAGGCCTTACAAATAGCTGTGAAAAGAAGAGAAGCAAAAAGCAAAGGAGAAAAGGAAAGATATAAACATCTCAATGCAGAGTTCCAAAGACTAGCAAGAAGAGATAAGAAAACCTTCTTCAGCAATCAGTGCAAAGAAATAGAGGAAAACAACAGAATAGGAAAGACTAGGGATCTCTTCAAGAAAATCAGAGATACCAAAGGAACATTTCATGCAAAGATGGGCTTGATAAAGGACAGAAATGGTATGAACCTAACAGAAGCAGAAGATATTAAGAAGAGATGGCAAGAATACACAGAAGAACTGTACAAAAAAGATCTTCACAACCCAGATTATCACGATAGTGTGATCACTGACCTAGAGCCAGATATCATAGAATGTGAAGTCAAGTGGGCCTTAGAAAACATCACTATGAACAAAGCTAGTGGAGGTGATAGAATTCCAGTTGAGCTATTCCAAATCCTGAAAGATGATGCTGTGAAAGTGTTGCACTCAATATGCCAGCAAATTTGGAAAACTCAGCAGTGGCCACAGGACTGGAAAAGGTCAGTTTTCATTCCAATCCCAAAGAAAGGCAATGGCAAAGAATGGTCAAACTACCACACAATTGCACTCATCTCATATGCTAGTAAAGTAAGGCTCAAAATTCTCCAAGCCAGGCTTCAGCAATATGTGAACCGTGAACTTCCTGGCGTTCAAGCTGGCTTTAGAAAAGGCAGAGGAACCAGAGATCAAATTGCCAACATCTGCTGGATCATGGAAAAAGCAAGAGAGTTCCAGAAAAGCATCTATTTCTGCTTTATTGACTATGCCAAAGCCTTTGACTGTGTGGATCATAATAAACTGTGGAAAATTCTGAGAGAGATGGGAATACCAGACAACCTGATCTGCCTCTTGAGAAATTTGTATGCAGGTCAGGAAGCAACAGTTAGAACTGGACATGGAACAACAGACTGGTTCCAAATAGGAAAAGGAGTACGTCAAGGGCTGTATATGCTGCCAAGTCTGCTAAGTCACTTCAGTCGTGTCCGACTCTGTGCGACCCCATAGACGGCAGCCCACCAGGCTCCCCCGTCCCTGGGATTCTCCAGGGAAGAACACTGGAGTGGGTTGCCATTTACTTCTCCAAGAGGCTGTATATTGTCACCCTGTTTATTTAACTTATATGCAGAGTACATCATGAGAAACGCTGGGCTGGAAGAAGCACAAGCTGGAATCAAGATTGCTGGGAGAAATATTAATAACCTCAGATATGCAGATGACACCACCCTTATGGTAGAAAGTGAAGAAGAACTAAAAAGCCTCTTGATGAAAGTGAAAGAGGAGAGTGAAAAAGTTGGCTTAAAGCTCAACATTCAGAAAACGAAGATCATGGCATCTGCTCCCATCACTTCATGGGAAATAGATGGGGAAACAGGGGAAACAGTGTCAGACTTTATTTTTCTGGGCTCCAAAATCACTACAGATGGTGATTGCAGCCATGAAATTAAAAGACACTTACTCCTTGGAAGGAAAGTTATGACCAACCTAGATAGCATATTCAAAAGCAGAGACATTACTTTGCCAACAAAGGTCCATCTAGTCAAGGCTATGGTTTTTCCAGTGGTCATGTATGGATGTGAGAGTTGGACTGTGAAGAAGGCTGAGCGCCAAAGAATTGATGCTTTTGAACTATGGTGTTTGAGAAGACTCTTGAGAGTCCCTTGGACTGCAAGGAGATCCAACCAGTCCATTCTGAAGGAGATCAGCCCTGGGATTTCTTTGGAAGGAATGATGCTAAAGCTGAAACTCCAGTACTCTGGCCACCTCATACGAAGAGTTGACTCATTGGAAAAGACTGTGATGCTGGGAGGGATTGGGGGCAAGAGGAGAAGGGGACGACAGAGGATGAGATGGCTGGATGGCATCATTGACTCGATGGACGTGAGTCTCAGTGAACTCCAGGAGTTGGTGACGGACAGGGAGGCCTGGCGTGCTGCAGTTCATGGAGTCTCAAAGAGTCGGACACAACTGAGCAACTGATCTAATCTGATCTGATCTGATTATAGTTCTTGGTATTTCTGCATTATCTGTTGTAACCTCTCCTTTTTCATTTCTAATTTTGTTGATTTGATTCTTCTCTCTTTTTGTTTTGCTTGATGAGACTGGCTAAAATTTTGTCAATTTTGTTTATTTTCTCAAAGAAACAGGTTTCAGTTTTATTAATCCTTACTATTGTTCCTTTCATTTCTTTTTCATTTATTTCTGCTTGGATAATTATGATTTCTTTCCTTCTACTATTTTTTTTCTTCTTCTTTTTTAGTTATTTCAGGTGTACAGTTAGATTGCTATTTGATGTTTTTCTTGTTTCTTGGTATAGGTTGTTTTGCTATAAACTGCCTTCTTAGAACTGCTTTTGCTGTATCCCATAAGTTTTGTGCTGTTGTGATTTTATTGTCATTTGTTTCTAGAAATTTTTTGATTTCCAATTTTGATTTCTTCAGTAACCTGTTGGTTATTTAGAATCATGTTGTTTAATCTCCATTTGTTTGTGTTTTTTACACTTTTTTTCTTTTTTTTTAAATATGATACTACACATGTTTTAATGCCATTCTCCCAAATCATCCCCCTATCCCCCACAGAGTCCAAAAGACTGTTCTATACATCTGTGTCTCTTTTGTTGTCTCGCATACAGGGTTGTCGTTACCATCTTTCTAAATTCCATATATATGCGTTAGTATACTGTATTGGTATTTTTCTTTCTGGCTTACTTCACTCTGTACAATCGGCTCCAGTTTCATCCACCTCATTAGAACTGTTTCAAACGTATTCTTTTTAATGGCTGAGTAATACTCCATCGTGTATACGTACCACAGCTTTCTTATCCATTCATCTGCTGATGGACATCTAGGTTGCTTCCATGTCCTGGCTATTATAAACAGTGCTGCGATGAACATTGGGGTACATGTGCCTCTTTCAATTCTGGTTTCCTCAGTGTTTATGCCCAGCAGCGGGATTGCTGGGTGTATGGCAGTTCTATTTCCATTTTTTAAAGGAATCTCAACACTGTTCACCATAGTGGCTGTACTAGTTTGCATTCCCACCAACAGTGTAAGAGGGTTCCCTTTTCTCCACATCCTCTCCAGCATTTATTGCTTGTAGACTTTTAGATCTGACTGGTGTGAAATGGTAACTCATTGTGGTTTTGATTTGCATTTCTCTGATAATGAATGATGTTGAGCATCTTTTCATATGTTTGTTAGTCATCTGTATGTCTTCTTTGGAGAAATGTCTATTTAGTTCTTTGGCCCATTTTTTGATTGGGTCGTTTATTTTTCTGGAATTGAGCTGCAGGAGTTGCTTGTATATTTTTGAGATTAGTTGTTTGTCAGCTGCTTCAT